>NC_143050.1:19561666-19718333 GCF_057628025.1 Oncorhynchus mykiss
AAATCAAAAACTGAAAAATTGGGTGTGCAAAATTATTCAGCCCCTTTACTTTCAGTGCAGCAAACTCTCTCCAGAAGTTCAGTGAGGATCTCTGAATGATCCAATGTTGACCTAAATGACTAATGATGATAAATACAATCCACCTGTGTGTAATCAAGTCTCCGTATAAATGCACCTGCACTGTGATAGTCTCAGATGTCCGTTAAAAGCGCAGAGAGCATCATGAAGAACAAGGAACACACCAGGCAGGTCCGAGATACTGTTGTGAAGAAGTTTAAAGCCGGATTTGGATACAAAAAGATTTCCTAAGCTTTAAACATCCCAAGGAGCACTGTGCAAGCGATAATATTGAAATGGAAGGAGTATCAGACCACTGCAAATCTACCAAGACCTGGCCGTCCCTCTAAACTTTCAGCTCATACAAGGAGAAGATTGATCAGAGATGCAGCCAAGAGGCCCATGATCACTCTGGATGAACTGCAGAGATCTACAGCTGAGGTGGGAGACTCTGTCCATAGGACAACAATCAGTCGTATATTGCACAAATCTGGCCTTTATGGAAGAGTGGCAAGAAGAAAGCCATTTCTTAAAGATATCCATAAAAAGTGTCGTTTAAAGTTTGCCACAAGCCACCTGGGAGACACACCAAACATGTGGAAGAAGGTGCTCTGGTCAGATGAAACCAAAATTGACCTTTTTGGCAACAATGCAAAACGTTATGTTTGGCGTAAAAGCAACACAGCTGAACACACCATCCCCACTGTCAAACATGGTGGTGGCAGCATCATGGTTTGGGCCTGCTTTTCTTCAGCAGGGACAGGGAAGATGGATAAAATTGATGGGAAGATGGATGGAGCCAAATACAGGACCATTCTGGAAGAACCTGATGGAGTCTGCAAAAGACCTGAGACTGGGACGGAGATTTGTCTTCCAACAAGACAATGATCCAAAACATAAAGCAAAATCTACAATGGAATGGTTCAAAAATAAACATATCCAGGTGTTAGAATGGCCAAGTCAAAGTCCAGACCTGAATCCAATCGAGAATCTGTGGAAAGAACTGAAAACTGCTGTTCACAAATGCTCTCCATCCAACCTCACTGAGCTCGAGCTGTTTTGCAAGGAGGAATGGGAAAAAAATTCAGTCTCTCGATGTGCAAAATTGATAGAGACATACCCCAAGCGACTTACAGCTGTAATCGCAGCAAAAGGTGGCGCTACAAAGTATTAACTTAAGGGGGCTGAATAATTTTGCACGCCCAATTTTTCAGTTTTTGATTTGTTAAAAAAGTTTGAAATATCCAATAAATGTCGTTCCACTTCATGATTGTGTCCCACTTGTTGTTGATTCTTCACAAAAAAATACAGTTTTATATCTTTATGTTTTGAAGCCTGAAATGTGGCAAAAGGACGCAAAGTTCAAGGGGGCCGAATACTTTCTCAAGGAACTGTGTATATATATATATATATATATTGCTCAAAAAATAAAGGGAACACTAAAATAACACATCCTAGATCTGAATGAATTAAATATTCTTATTAAATACTTTTTTCTTTACATAGTTGAATGTGCTGACAACAAAATCACACAAATTATCAATGGAAATCAAATGTATCAACCCATGGAGGTCTGGATTTGGAGTCACACTCAAAATTAAAGTGGAAAACCACACTACAGGCTGATCCAACTTTGATGGAATGTCCTTAAAACAAGTCAAAATGAGGCTCAGTAGTGGGTGTGGCCTCCACGTGCCTGTATGACCTCCTTACAATGCCTGGGCATGCTCCTGATGAGGTGGCGGATGGTCTCCTGAGGGATCTCCTCCCAGACCTGGACTAAAGCATCCGCCAACTCCTGGACAGTCTGTGGTGCAACGTGGCATTGGTGGATGGAGCGAGACATCATGTCCCAGATGTGCTCAATTGGATTCAGGTCTGGGGAACGGGTGGTCCATAGCATCAATGCCTTCCTCTTGCAGGAACTGCTGACACACTCCAGCCACATGAGGTCTAGCATTGTCTTTAATTAGGAGGAACCCAGGGCCAACCGCACCAGCATATGGTGTCACAAGGGGTCTGAGGATCTCATCTCGGTATCTAATGGCAGTCAGGCTAGCTCTGGCGAGCACTTGGAGGGCTGTGCGGCTCCCCAAAGAAATGCCACCCCACACCATGACTGACCCACCGCCAAACCGGTCATGCTGGAGGATGTTGCAGGCAGCAGAACGTTCTCCACGGCGTGTCCAGACTCTGTCACGTCTGTCACGTGCTCAGTGTGAACCTGCTTTCATCTGTGAAGAGCACAGGGCGCCAGTGGCGAATTTGCCAATCTTGGTGTTCTCTGGCAAATGCCAAATGTCCTGTACGGTGTTGAGCTGTAAGCACAACCCCCACCTGTGGACGTCGGGACCTCATACCACCCTCATGGAGTCTGTTTCTGACCGTTTGAGCAGACACATGCACATTTATGGCCTGCTGGAGGTCATTTTGCAGGGCTCTGGCAGTGCTCCTCCTGCTCCTCCTTGCACAAAGGCGGAGGAAGCGGTCCTGCTACTGGGTTGTTGCCCTCCTACGGCCTCCTCCACGTCTCCTGATGTACTGGCCTGTCTCCTGGTAGCGCCTCCATGCTCTGGACACTACGTTGACAGACACAGCAAACCTTCTTGCCACAGCTCGCATTGATGTGCCATCCTGGATGAGCTGCACTACCTGAGCCACTTGTGTGGGTTGTAGACTCCGTCTCATACTACCACTAGAGTGAAAGCACCGCCAGCATTCAAAAGTGACCAAAACATCAGCCAGGAAGCATAGGAACTGAGAAGTGGTCTGTGGTCACCACCTGCAGAACCACTCCTTTTTTGGGGGTGTCTTGCTAATTGCCTATAATTTCCACCTGTTGTCTATTCCATTTGCACAACAGCATGTGAAATTTATTGTCAATCAGTGTTGCTTCCTAAGTTGACAGTTTGATTTCACAGAAGTGTGATTGACTTGGAGTTACATTGTGTTGTTTAAGTGTTCCCTTTGTTTTTTGAGCAGTGTATATATAAAATGTTAAAAGTACTTCTCCGCCTCAGGCCCCCCCATGCACCGTTCGAGGCATAATAATTCAAATAAATCCACGTCAAAGTCTGTCTCTTCAAGCTAGAGATATCTGTTTTGCATGGGCTGCGTCTCAATCCACCACATCCATAAATGTCGGCCTTCCAAATCTCTGGTGGAAGGTGGCAGAGCTACAACGGTGATTGTCATACCAGGAGACATCTCAAAAATCAGTCTTCTCATGGTAACCTCTGTAGCGTCCAAACGGTCTTGAAATTGATATGACCACTCTATGGAAAGATGGGACTCTCACAGACACGATGGAGGTAATCCGTTACTGGGCCAAAAAATGAATGGAAGTGAATAGGGTATTTCCACGTCAAAATTCTACAGGTAATTCCACAGTAAAAAAAATAACAATAAAATCTGAGCTTTTTTGTATCTCTCAGATATAGGACACATAGTTCAAAACATACTTCCTTTTGATTAAATGTTTTACTGTCGGTTTTTCCCTAGATTCATCTGTTATTCAGTGTGTTTCTATGGGCTAATCTGACCATAACTCTATCCCCCTGATTCCTGCTTACAATGAAAAACTCAAACAGGAAGTACCAGTGACTTACTCAATACAGAAGTGTACCGATGAAGCAAATGCCTAGCTACAGAATTGTTTCGCTTGCACAAACTGGAATATATTCTGTGATTCATCCGATGGTATTGAGGAGTTTACCACATGACTATGTGCTTCGACGACGTCGTCCCCATAGTGACCGTACATACATATCCCAACCAGAAGCCATGGATTACAGGCAACATCCGCACTGTGCTAAAGAGCTGACGCTTTCAAGGAGTGGGACACTAATCCGGACGATTATAAGAAATCCCGCTACGGCCTCCAACAAACAGGAAAAGCGTCAATACATGACTAAGATCGAATCGTACTACGCCAGCTCTGACGCTCATTGGATGTGGCAGGGTTTGCAAACTATCACGGATTAGGGAAACCCGGATTAAGCTGCCCAGTGATGAGGCTACCAGACAAGCTAAATGCCTTCTATGCTCGCTTCGAGGCTAGCAACTCTGAACTATGCATGAGAGCACCAGCTGTTCCAGATGACTGTGTGATCACGCTCTCAGTAGCCAATGTGAGTTAGACCTTTAGGTTTAGCATTCACAAGGCTGCAGTGCCAGACAAATTACCAGGACGCATACTCTGAGCATGCGCTGACCAGCTGGCAAGTGTCTTCACTGGCATTTTCAACCTCTCCCTGACCCAATCTCTAATACCTACATGATTCAAGCAGACCATCATAGTACCTGTGCCCAAGAATGCCAAGGTAACCTGTCTAAATGACTATTGCCCCTTAGCACTCACATCTGTAGCCATAAAATGCTTTGACAGGCAAGTGGTGGGGGTGGGCAACAACACATGTGCCACGCTAACCCTCAACACGCAGGCCCATCAGAGGTACGTGCTTAGTCCCCTCCTGTACACCCTGTTTACCCAAGACTGTGTGGCCGCAAACGAATACATCACCATTGTTAAGTTTGCCGACAACACGACGGTGTGTAGGCCTGATCACCAACAACAATGAGACCGCCTACAGGGAGGACGTCAGAGACCTGGGAGTGTGGTGCCAGGACAACAACCTCTTCCTCAACGTCAGCAAGATGAAAGAGCTGATCGTGGAATATAGGAAACGGAGACTGCTGAACAGTTAATCAAATGGCTACCCTGACTATTTGCATTGACCCCCTTTGTATTTGCACTGACTCTCTTGCACCAGCTCTATGCACAATCACAGGACTACCCACACACTCACAACATATTACACTAACACTCCAACACACACACACACACTACATACGCTCACACAAAACACACACACACATGCACATTGACGCCACACACACACTCACACATGGACACACTTTTTATTATCTATCCTGATTACCTAGTCACTTTTACCTCTATCTACATGTACATATTATCTCAATTACCTCAACTACCTTGTAACCCTGCACATTGACTCGGTACCGGTGCTCCTTGTATGTAGCTCTGTGTTTATTTTATTGTGTTACTATTTCATTTTTTATTTTTAGCAAATTATTCTTGCTTTTCATCTCTGCATTGTTGGGAACGGGCTCATAAGTAAAGCCTTTCAAAGTAAAGTCTACACCTGTTCTATTCGGCACATGTGACAAATATATTTTGATTTGTTGTCATACAGTTTAGCTAAGTGAGTGACCATGTTACCAAGGGACTGAAGGCTTATTCTCCTCTGCTTTGGTCCATTCTGCTTCCCTAATGTCAAAGGTGAGATATTCTACCAGTACTGAACCTGTTCATTCTCCTCAAATCCCCTCCACCCATTCTCTGTAACCTGAGACAGATGGGTACACCACAGACGACATTGTTTTCTACTGGCACGGAGGTGACACTGCGGTGACGGGGGTGGATAAGCTGGAGCTTCCTCAGTTCTCCATCGTAGCACTTCGCCTGGTGTCCAGGGAGGTCAGGTTTACCACAGGTAAGGCCTCCACGCCTCATATCTGTGCTGAAGGAGTAGTAATGCCATAACAATACATTCTAAGAAATATGCAGAAATCCATTTTAATGGTCCTGTATGTACACGTTAGTTATTTTTCAACTTAACAATGATAGAATGTAGGCTTGCTTGTAGGATTAGTTAAACTGTCAGTCCAGTTCCACTCACTGTTTTGTGTTATTAATGTTATTCCAATGGGTAGCACTTCCAACTACCTGCTTAACACTTCAGAGAACGTTTCCTGCAGAATATTTAAAGTCATCTCCATGTGACAGTTAACTTGAGTTAATTTAGTAGTCTAGTCTTTAAGTAGTCTTGCCCTTGTGTGTGCACTTGTTTATTTATATTCACGAGGTATAGCAGAAAGGAATAAAATATGTATGCCCGGATATTGATTCATTAAAAGATTTAC
Organism: Oncorhynchus mykiss; assembly: GCF_057628025.1. NCBI lineage: Eukaryota > Metazoa > Chordata > Actinopteri > Salmoniformes > Salmonidae > Oncorhynchus > Oncorhynchus mykiss. The sequence goes on from NC_143050.1 coordinate 19,567,670, forward strand.
CAGACCAGGGAAACGAAAGGGTCATTTTTCATTGTGTGTAGCACACAGTCGATTGCCTTTCAAATTAAAACCATCATGACTATCTTAGGCCCTTTCTCTCATTTTGATAAAGTGGTCATACAAACTCCCTTGAGGGAATTAGTTATGCATTCATAGCGGTAAACATTTCTCTCTCGCTGAAGTAGGGGAAAGTCAAAGCCACAGGGGAATCTATCTTTCTCATTAACAACTTGTTGTTGAGCTTGTTTGAATAATCAATAGATTCGATGCAACCAATTAATGTCTCATCATAACGAGCTGACATTTTTATCTGCAACATGCATTAATGTTAAGCGCCATAGGTTCACCCCACTAGCTACATCACAGTCTCATGTGGGTTCCTCCTCCTCACTTAAGTAGTGAGAAGACATGCTCTCCAATTACGGGCCTTTTTAAATCCCCTTTTGGTGATATTTAGAGGACAGAGAAAGTGCTAAACAGAGAAAAACACAGCAGCTCTCCATGACAATTCTCAGAGGGATACTGGAGCTGCCTGCTGAGATGGGGGGCTTGCAGAAAAATCTGCTGTGCTTGCGACTTTCTGCCATGTTTAATTGGAATCGAACTTGTCCCTGGAAAGAAATCCATTGCTTTGGGGAAATGAAGTGCTCAGTCTGAACGAATGGAGAAATGACTAGCCCGCGCATTGTCAAAGTGCAGACTTTGGAACTCATAAATTGTGCCAGCGGTTCATCCTTTTCTGCACTGATGTGTTTCCTCTGCCCCTCTCAATCACTCCATCACTCCATCCTCTCTCCTTCTCTCCTGTTCTCTGGGAAAGGTTCCTATCCCAGGCTGTCGTTAAGTTTCAGGATTAAAAGGAACATAGGCTACTTCATCCTGCAGACATACATGCCCTCCATCCTGATCACCATCCTCTCCTGGGTCTCCTTCTGGATCAACTACGATGCCTCTGCAGCTCGGGTGGCCCTGGGTAAGACTCCATCTCCACTGCAGTGTTTCAGCAACACAATGTATTCTCAGTGAACACAGTGGGCAAGGTTGTCTTCAACGTTTCTCACAAGTTTGCTCTAACATGTTGCCGTACAAAATGCTACGCAAAGCACAATTTTGAATCGCCATAAACAGATTAGTGACAATCTCCCACTTACAAAAAGTAGCCATTACTACCACTCATAATTTGCACTTTCCATTGAAAACAGAAAGTCTACCCAGCAGGAGCAACTTGTCAAACAATGTTTAGAGGCGCACAAACTTCCCACTCAAAATCATTACCTTGCACTTTGCACCAAATATTTTACTTTAATGGTGAGGACTACTGATTTTATATCTAATAATAATGTATTTATGTTTGTGTTTGCAATTTCCAGGTGTTACAACGGTGCTCACCATGACAACCATTAACACCCACCTTAGGGAGACCCTCCCAAAGATCCCGTACGTGAAAGCCATCGACGTCTACCTCATGGGCTGTTTTGTGTTTGTGTTCCTGGCCCTGCTCGAATATGCCTTCGTAAACTACGTGTTCTTTGGCCGGGGCCCCCAGCAACAGAAGAAAATCCACGAGCGGCTGAACAAAACCAACAACGAGCGGCCGCGATACGAAGAGAAGCGCCTGAGGGAACAGGTTTGCATCTTCAGCTTCCTTCTTTCTCTCTGTATCAGAATCAGAATCCTAGTGTAAAACAGTCATTGTTTGTTTTTTAGAGAATCCCTAGCACAGACATCACAAGACTGCAAAATACGCATTCCTTTATGTTGGTTTGACGTAAGACGGTACTTTCACAAACCTGAAGATGCCACCTCCACCAGATACATATACAACAGCCATCCTCCATTGCTTTTTCTCCAGCACTGACTCTTTGATTTTAATGATCATTGTTTTTTGGCATTGAGATATACTGTAGCTGTTCATTTAACTACATTCCCATTCTCCTCTCAGGTTTGTTGTCTTTGTTTTGGCTGTGGACTTGATTCAGTCTGTGCTGTCCTGGGAGTTGCATTTTTACCAACATTCACCCACTTTTGACAAATTTTAATGGGTATGCAGGCAGAAACATTAGTATTCAGGGGAAAATGCTAAAACAGTCCGACTGAATGAAGCCCCTTGTCTCTGTGTCTGAAATATGACATGCCATGCTTATGCAAAGTTGTTCTTGTTAACCTTATGTTTATGCATCCTGTATTTTTAAGATGTGCTTAATTGTCAGTGTTTTATAGGCGTTTAATGTTGAATAAATGTTTTTTTCATTGCAAGGACTCCATTGCCACGCCGTTTCAAACCAACACCCTCAGGTCATATACACAGAGAAGAAATCTGTACCTCGAGGAGCAAAGAAAAGTTGGGGTACATGCATTTAGAAATCATATGAGCTGTGGGACTGCAGCCTAATAGAGGTCTGATAAAATGGTTGATAGAATGATGGCAATTAATTTGTGTCAATTTACTCTCAGTGAAAAAGCACCGTAAGGCATCAGCTATAAGGGAGAAAATGGGAAAAGTGCATGAATTCTTTAAAGAGGCATGAAAAGATTACATTTCCTTCCACATCATCATTACATTTGCTTTAGCTTGAAAATTGGAAATGAAAATGAAATGGGTGGGTGCGTGTAGATTATTATTATTAGGGCAGTTTGGGGTAATGTCACCGTGTTCTGCTTCTCCTTGACATTCTCCCTCTCCCCTCCTCTGTCCTCCAAGGTGGATGCTTATGGGAACATCCTGCTCACCACATTGGAGATGAATAATGAGGTGATGCCGTCAGATGTGGGAAGTAGTGTCAGTGACTCCCGGAATTCAGTGATGTCATTCGACAGCTCCGGGGTCCAGTTCAGGAAGCCCATGGCTCCCCGCGACGGCTTCAGCCACCACTCACTGGACCGCAGCGCCATGCGCAGCAGGGCCAACTGTCGGCTACGACGGCGCTCCTCCAAACTCAAGCTGAAAATCCCTAATCTGGCAGATGTCAGCACCATTGACAAATGGTCCCGGGTCCTTTTCCCCATCATGTTTGGATTTTTCAACCTAATCTACTGGTTGTACTATGTGAATTGATGTGCATCCCACTAGGAATCATGGGCCATATTTTGAGAGCACATTAAATTGGCTTTGATACAGTTGAAAATATGTATACACATGTACAAGTTGATACATATGTATATGCATATTTCTATATATTATATTTCTATATACACGTGTGTGTGTGTGTGTAAATCTGAAGGACTTTTCTCCTGTATAAAGCATTATTACAATGACTTGAATGTTTAAGAATAATTGCAAGAGAAACATTTCAAGCCTTTTGAAATTTCTCCTGAAGCAAACAAACAAACGAACTAACTAACAACCATCAAATCCCTTTGGGGGATTTTGGAACTAAAGACTGCATGATATTTTTGCTAAAAAGAAAGCAAAAGCTCTTGAGAGAAGAGATGTCTCAGAGTCTCATTGGCTTTTTATTGATACTCTGTAATCAGCGTCCTCTACTGCAGCTCATCAAATCAGAGGTGGATTGTGTGTTCAGGCATCGGCAGAGTCCCTTATATCCAGCTTTACCCCCCCCCCCCCCCCCCCCCCATCTCCCATGGATAACATGCAGGAATTCTCCACTTCTACTCTGTACAGCAACCTTGTTTGGATTATGTGTCGTTCCTTGGATTATTTCGAGTGACATTGTTCTCTTTATGGGACATCAGCTCTGGTACAATGCTGGTCTACATTGGGGCCCATCAGGATGGGATGTTAGAACACTGTGTTCCTGTCCAGAGTCAGTGCAAACTGATCTTAATTTCTCTTCTCATGTTTGTTTTTAGAGCAGTTCTTTGGGGTGTTTTCATTATGGTTACAAATATGATGATTATTGTATTTCTTTTTTTACTTGAAAATATTGTGTTTTTGGGAGAGTGTCACTTGTTCTAGAGTTAGCGCATTATTATAAAAAGACTCACAGGTATGAATTACTCATTTTGTTTGAGAAATAGACATATACAGTACATTTTGTCATCCAGTATCCTCAAGGACATAGTTGGAAAATATAATTGTACTCTTTCTTTAACTTCCTGTGCTTGATTCATCTGTAGATACAGTATTCATTGCCTCATATCCAGATTTGTGTTCTGTAAGGAAGGAAAGACAACTATAGTGAATTATTTAAAGTTATTCCACTATAAAGATGTGAGAAAAAATACTGTGCATTAAAAAGAGATATCGCCATTGTTTATTTGTTTGATATTGAAATCAACATTTCATCGCATTGTGTGACCTGTTGTTGAACTACTCTCACTGTAAAAAAAAAAAAAAGAAATCACCCTTAGAATGTTGGGTACTGATATTATAGTTCCTATGAAACATGCCTGTCTTAAATTCAAATTGACTCTATTTATTTAAGGGTTGTAGCAGGGGGGCGGGATTAGCAAAAAACTCAACCTCTCACACTCGGTACCTCTGAAAACACTGCAGACCCACCCACCCTTCAAATGTCACGGATGATCAAACCCAGAAGATCAGAAACATCATTAGAATCTGAAGAAAGGGTTTTAAGTTTCTAGAGGCAAGACAAGATGTGTGATAAATAGCCATGAACTAAAGAGACAACCAAAAAGGCCTATAATCCCCATTCAATTTTTTGATTTTGCTCTTAAAGTCACTAATTTCCATCGGCTCAGATCCACTAACCAATGATATGTCCACTGCAGGGTTGATGCCATGTTGATCCAAACTGTAACTTTACAGGATAAAAACAATACCTTTTTTTTCATTATTTGGTTCTGTCTAGAGTGAAGAGGAGAGCAAATGCATTCATACATTAAAACAGGCATTTACAGACTATCTCCATGTTCAAACTAGTATCGCCTTGATTCAACAATGCAATGAAGTGCAGTGCATTTGATATTCATGCTAGGGAATGACAAATTCCTTTAAGATTCCTCCAAGATTTAAATGAAGAGAGCAGAAGACACATTTCTGTTGTTGGCTGTAACTATGGACATTAAAGTTGTATTGTAAATGTGGTTATGACTGAAACATCTAGAGCATTGTTGAATCAGAACCTACTGGGTTTGCATGATAGTCAAATGGCACTGGATGACCGAGGTCACAGATCACAGATCAGATACAGAGGTAGCCAAAAAAAATAGATGGGGTGTCCTTTGGACATTCCAGAGGATTGGAGAGGAGAAAATGTTGAGAGCATCACAGTTAGTGCCTTGCACATTGCAGTGACTAATCTCCTCAGAGCTCACTGATGGGCTCCCCTAAGTTCCAAGAGCTTCTCTCTCCAACGTCTCCATCCCCTTGCCGGGCTGGCACCAGACAGACAGGATACGATAAGATATGATCTTCATTTGAGTCTGTTTGCTACAGCAGGAAAAAAATCCTGCAGCAATAGGAAATGTGAATTATAATGTGGATTATAATTAATGGACATTTTTGTAGGGGTTGATACATTTTTCAGAAGGGAAAATCAAGTCTGAAATTTCTAAATTGAAATGACAAACTTCCGGAGTCTTTTTAAACCTCAAATACACTACACACACTGCAGGAAAGTTCTCATGTGATCAAATTAAGATCCTACATCTGCAGTATGGAGCAGAGACGAGATCTTGGATCTTGACACTTTTCACCCCAGTAAATTCGATGCATAGAATTAGGAATTATTTAAAAAATTATAGGATCTATATGGTTGGATGCCACTCCAATATTCTACCTGTCACAGTGGTAGTTGTGCCACCGATGACGATTAGCCTCTGCAACACATTTGAGAGAAAGTAACCAGAGTTTGCACTAAATCTAACCTGCAGTGCCAGGTTATACTACAGCAGAAAATGAAGCAGTACAGGTACTAAAGGTTAAAAAGGGGCGTTTCTGTTTAATCTAAAGCAGAATCAGTGGATGATACTAATCTGTAGGAGGCCGAAGTATGACGTCACTCGCCGTTACTCAGGAACCTGGCGTCAGATTTGAAGGAGCTTCTGCACCCTATTGATCTATGTCAGATTAGTCTACATAATACTTCATAAACATGATATAACTGTTGTTGTAACCATACATCTCCTTTTGGCAAACGACCCCTGTGGTGTCACATATAAGGATGTAGGTTTGATAGTGTCGTTAGGATTCCCATGAATGGTTTTAACATGGATTGTGTCATGGTTAAGATGGCATTGTATAGGCTTTAGCCTTCAGAATGAACCCAGTGCCATGTTGCATTTACTGTAAGATATTGTTCACTTTGTCCTTAATTTCTCATTGGAGACATCGAAAGATCTGATCATATCGTCAGAGTAGCCTCAGATGTCCAAACAGATCTTAGACAGAAAGCATCTAGATCTGGCACCATCTTGCAGTTTTTGTTATTTTGTTATTGTCCACAGCCTGTAGATAAAATGTTGAGCTCTATTGATTTTCATCTCTCAGTGGTCAATACGAGCACTACACATTTTTCCCACCTATTGTGTGTTAAGGGCTGGATGGATGGAGCCCACTGGATATCAAACGTCATGCTATACTGAACACAAATATAGACCCAACATGCAACAATTTCTAAGATTTTACTGAGTTACATTCATATAAGGATATCAGTCAATTGAAATAAATGCATTAAGCCCTATTCTATCTACTGGAAATACAGATATACATCTGTTAGACACAGATACCTTAAAAAAGGATCTTGTCACAGTATCTCTGTGCATTCAAATTGCCATCTGTAAAATGCAATTGTGTTCATTGTCCATAGCTTATGCCTGCCCATACTATAACCCCACCGCCACTATGGGGCACTCTGTTCACAATGTTAACAGCAAACCACTCGCCCAAACAACGCCATACACGTGGTCTGCATTTGTGAGGCCAGTTGGACCTACTGCCAAATTCTCTAAAGCAAGGTTGGAGGCGGCTTATGGTAGAGAAATTAACATTAAATTCTCTGGCAACAGCTCTGGTGGACATTCCTGCAGGCAGCATGCCAATTGCATGCTCCCTCAAAACTTGAGACATCTGTGGCATTGTGTTGTGTAACAAAACTGCACATTTTAGAGTGGCCTTTTATTGACCCCAGCACAAGGTGCACCTGTGTAATGATCATGCTGTTAAATCAGCTTCTTGATATGCTACACCTGTCAGGTTGATGGATTATCTTGGCAAAAAATAAATGCTCACTAAAAGGGATGTAAACAAATTTGTGCACAACATTTGAGGGAAATACGTTTTTTTAGTGCGTATGGAACATTTCTGGGATCTTTTATTTCAGTTCATGAAATGTGTTATTTCAGCTCATGAAACATGGGACAAACACTTTACATGTTACGTTTACGTTTTTGTTCAGTGTAGATACACCTCCCCACCCCCAATTGGCCAAGAAAGTCATTTTGTGAAAATGTTCAATGGCAATACAATGAATTGAATTGTTTAAAGTGCCAAACAAGTCTTACAAAAGCATACTATACAAAGCTTTGAAAAAGAAGAAGAAAATACATAAAGCTTTCCAACTCAACAAACAATTTCGGGGAAGATGTACTAGCTTAGCGTTTGCATTTAAACGGCATAGTGAACATATCAAGTAAAGGTAGAAGATTTTGCCCTTTTGATTGGAAATAATCCAAATAATCCATTTGATCTGAATTTCACTTAAATGCACTAGATAGCTCATGCATTTCTTTTTTTTCTTCACACATACAGTAAAACATGTTTGAATTTGACAGAAAATAACTAATGATTGGTCCGTATGGAAACCCTTGCATGCGTGCCGTAAATATCCTCATTACATTGAACTCACACCTACTATCTGTAAACCACGTGCATGTTTTTTGAAAGCTTGGAGGAAACACATTTTTCATGTGATGATTTATTTTGCTTATGCCACATCTATTTTGTTGACACATTAATGTACAAGGAGTAGTGGAGGTACAAAGAAACTGTTGAACTCATTCCAATGGGAATTTTCTTGCCTCTTGTGTATATGTGTAATTACATGTGAATTGTACTGTAAATATGTTGTCTTTCGCTTAATATTTCTTAATGCATGAACAACAAAAAAAAAACAGGGACGTTCATAAAAGCAGCTAGTTTCACTGCTAATGGCATGGACAGCTTCTATAGCATTGGCATATTTCTGCAAACAAAACCTAAAAAAAAGTACATTTTAAGAGAATATAAAGGTTTTGTTTTGCATGACCTAAGTTTGGAAAGGTTTATTTTCATATTTTTCTATTCCACACTGTTCATCAGTTTCATTCTCACAGCCAGGAAAGGAAGGACCCAGTGTTTACATGCTCTAGTTGCACTTGTTTCACAGCCAGCTCGACAAAACACTGTAAAACAAACTATACATTCAATAAAACTGGAGAAAAACTAAAAAACAGAATGTACATTATATGATTCATGGTCAACATGAATAATATGTACCTATCTATCATTTTTACTTAATGTGTAGCACATACAATTTGGAATCGATACACCAAGTACAAACTGTAGTTTTATCAAGTTTAGCTTTAGCACTAACATCAATCACCCTCCAGCTACAAAGGATGTAAAGGAAGCTCACCAGTAGCATCTGAATTTAAGCCATGGGATTGCATGCTGAGTGGGTATTCCCAGCCGTTTCTCTTAAATGAGTTGCCTCTGGACTGGGGGGTTCTGGTCTGCTGCTGATTATGATGATACTTGCAGGAGGTTGTGCTGAGTCCCAATTATACATCAGTATACCTCCCTCTTTCAAGGAGATTTTACCAGGGAAAACATACTTGCAAAACAGATAGCTAGGGGAAAAATTCTGTAAAAAATTGGCTAAAGAAATTTAAAGGCCAACGACCCTCATCTATTTGAAAGATTTTAATCAGTATTATTATTGTTATTTTTTTATATATTTTTTTTGTAATTGGCTGTATTTTGTTGCATTTTGGATTGTTATTATTACTGTAGTTGTGGTTTTCTCATAAAAAGGAAACGTATTTCTACTTGCAACCTGCCCTGGAAGTAAAATGCATTTAGTTTTTGTACTGTAATTGTTTTGTTCTCATTGAGCTCTTTATTTTGGTCAGTTATCTAATGAGGTGTTTTATTTCATTTGGGGTATTTTTCTAACATTTCTATAATATGAAGTCGTATTTCCTTTTTTGTCTATGCCAATTAATGTTATAGTGTCAATCAGCTTTTTTTAGGTGTTTGAGCAAAATACAAGGTGTTAAAAGTATGTGGTATAAAAATGGTTATCATTCAAACAACTGACTTTTGACTAATAAAGGCTTATACAGTAAATAATGACAATGTCTTTTCGTTTGCCCTTTGAGGACTAATATTTATTGTTTAATTTACATTTTGATGAATTTATTTTATTGTGTTAGTCCCCAAAAGGTAAATAAAATACTCAGTTGCAAAAAAATAGATTGAAAAATGTCATAAGTTGCATTTCCAAGCTGTCGTGGGAGGTTTCACCTGTTTGTTGGTGTGTTGCTTTCTCATAAGGGCTGTTGGGATATGAAGACAGACTTGAGGACAAGTCAAAGAAAAGACAAGGGAGATTTCAATTAGATTACAACCATGACACATTAATGAGAGGATACCTCCATTCATGGCCTATTTCCTGAATAAAGACACAAAGTGACTCCTACTGAGAAGTGTGATGTTTGCCCCTTATTCAACTCAAGCCATAGCACTGCTTAACCCTCGTACCCAATGTTGGCCAAACATCAAACTCTGAGTGAAGCGAGGTGGAGACTTTAAGGTAGACACCTAGCACTAACTGTTGTCTCTGATCCTTAAGATCATTTTGTGTTCTCTGGTTCAGTTTCCAAATCAAGTTTTATTAGTCACATGCGCTGAAGACAACAGTGAAATGCTTACTTACAAAGGCCTTAACCCTTTAAGAAGTTAAGAAGGAAAATATAAAAAATATGTAATATAAAATAAAAGTTACAAGTAATTAAACAGCAGCAAAGTCCTGTTCCCTGTGTTGGTGTATCTAGAGTGGTGAAGGTATTTGAGAGATTGTTGAGGACAAAGAGCATGTGGCCAGTGTCTTGTGAAGCTAGCACATTGATACTTACATGAGACAAAGATTCTCATTCACAAACACACAGAGCCTCTAAACTTTGAAAATGGCCCCAGTAGAGGAGAAGCACTCAGAGGATTGGAGTGCATTGCTCTGTTAAGAATATGGATGCAGAGCCATTGAACTAGATCGGCAAAATGTGCCCTCCATTTCCATGTTCTATTGTCAGCACTCCATATAAAAACATCAAATATTGAAAGGGTGCATTAACATGGGCCAGAAATTGATGACTGCTCCACTGAGGGAAACAACGCAGAAAAGGGTCAGAAAGCAGAGGATGCTTTAGCTTCATGGCTTACACTTTCTACTGCAGTGATGTATTTTGATCTATTGTGTCATAACCAAAGCTAACCATAACCCTGCACGGTCTGGGGTTGAGTGGTAATATCCAATTTTTACAAAATTATATGTAAAAAACTATTGTTCTACCATTGGTGGACACACGTACACAGAGCATACAAAACATTAAGAACACCAGTTATTTCCATGACACAGACTGACCAGGTGAATCCAGGTGAAAATGTATGATCCCTTGTTGATGTCACTTGTTAAATCCACTTCAATCAATGTAGATGAATGGGAGGAGACGGGTTAAAGACAGATTTTTAAGCCTTGAGACAATTGTGACATGGATTGTGTATGTGTGCCATTCAGAGGGTGAATGGGCAAGACAAAAAAATGTAAGTGCATTTGAATGGGGTATGGTAGTAGGTGCCAGGCGCACCGGTTTGTGTCAAGAAGTGCAACGCTGCTGGGTTTTTCACGCTCAACAGTTTCTCATGTGTATAAAGAATGGTCCACCACCCAAAGGACATCCAGCCAACTTGACACTACTGTTGGTAGCATTGGAATTGACATGGGCCAGCATCCCTGTGGAATGCTTTCAACACCTTATCGAGTCCATGCCCTGACGAATGCAACTCAATATTAGGAAGGTGTTCCTAATGTTTGGTATACTCAGTGTATAGTTGTATACATGATGACAATATCATGACAATGGATTAGAAACTGTGCTCATCATTGGCCTGACACTATCATGCGATCATATGTGATGAATGGAGCTGTTTGCTTAAAATGTAAAGCTCGGGCAGACTGGCCATCTGGCATTTCGGACAAATGCCAAATGGGCTGGTCTGTTTTTAGCCCAGTGGGCCTGTCAAACGTAATTTTCTTCCCCCGCAAAATTATAATTATCTGGCTGATGATGTGGGCTTTGAGGAGTGTTGAGGTGTCGAGGCCTCAACAAAAAAATGGTCCGGTGTGTTAGAAATGCCAGGGCCGAGTTTTGATCCCAGTCTACCCCTGATGTAAAGCACACCTGCATTGTTGCAAAGCACAAAGCACAATTTGCTTGAAAAAGCCACCGATTATCATCTATTCAAATATCTCATGGAGACAGATCTTTGCTGTCCGTTGACTTATAAATAGACTTGGAAAACTGCTCCAGGGAATGACATATCTTGTTAGAGGCCAGAAATATTCAAGACTTCCAAAGGACTCGTCATGCTTCTCTGGAATGTGCTATAGTAGTGGGAGAGAAAATTACGACTTCATATCTACAGTCGTATCCCCAACTCCCAATTATTGATAACACACGTTGCTAACTATGGTCTTTTAAATAACCTTCGTATCAAATTAGATATCAAAATCTTCTCAGTAAAAACCTATTTTCTAACTTGTGACTTTCTGAATACATGTCCTTGTTGCTTTTTCCTTTGGAGAATCAATGTTCTGATTTTGGCCGTGGTGTATCTTGTCTCTCAGAGGGAGAGGTCACTTCACTCAGGGATGTCCATCCATTTTGAAATGTTTTGCCTTTGGAGTTCCTGTTTTGGGGTTGAGCAGAGAGAGTGGAGAAATGAGGGGGTGTGGAGACGGAATGTGTCAAATAAAATATTAAGACACAGCTCTTTTATCCAATACAATGTGACCATCGCTGCACTGTTGGATCTATGTGTTTCTCTTCCCATTTCCCTAGCTCTCTCTCTCTCGCTTCCTCTCTCTCTATTTCTCTATATCTCTCTCCTTTTCTCATACTCTCTTCCTTATTTATTCAGCATATATAAAGAGACCTCTACAAATACTCTTGGAATAGCAGAGATGGGAAAAAGACTAGAAAGGCTGACTCTGTCTCTGTTTATGTTCCTCTTATTTTATCTTGCTTCAAACTAAATAACTACAACAATCCCAGTAGAACAGTATTGCACCCTGCAGTTGACAGCAATGCAGGATGATATTTCAGTGGCATTGCATTTGGCTTTCAGTGGGAGGGGGGGGGGGGGGGGGTCCTGAATGTTTATTTTTAACAATCTAGTGAGAGTTTGTACATGGTTGTGTGTGTTGTCACAAATGTGAATTTGCAATGTGTCCTGTCTCTATTTTGTGTAGATGGTATTTTCAGTGGCTGTGGGGACAGTGTGAAGTCATGCTAAATGTCTGGCCTGTTTTCCCCAGGCTGCTGGGAAGATGGGAGGAGGGGCAAGGAGTGAGCCATGTTGAGGACAGAGAGGCACTCTTGTCTCTGTTGTCATCGCTCGCTTCAAGCTCCCCGCACCTCCATCTCCCAAATGGCCTTTCCTCTCACTCATCATTCAGCAGCTAACACTGCTCTCTGCTGGTAGATTATCTAACTACACCTCCGCTAAATCAAATCGCTTACCAGCCGCTCTGGATGAACAACAACAGCAGCCAAAATCAACGTCTTTGTTACCTAATCAAATCTAATATGAGATGATTATAAGTAATTACGGGCAGACCTGCACACTGTGTCCTCCAGGCTACTATTCTCATTAAAGCACAGTAAGAGTCAGGCACTTCTGCTCTCTGCGTTTCAGGGAGCCAGCATAGTTTATCATATCACTAAACATTGACACTTAGTTGATTGGGATCATTTTAAGAGACCATAAAAATCAATGAGTGCAAGAGAGCAGTTTCAAATATGAACAAGGGCCACGTTGGAATTTAAGACAAAGTCACAACTCCTGAAAGAGTTAAGGGCCTCTTTTTATGGCGTGATTAATGGACAAGAGAGAGAGAGGAGAGGTCACAAGCAGAGTTTTAATAGATAGCTTTATTAAACTAGCCAAACAGGGCCTCTCCCAGCGTTTCTTGGGGTGTAGGACCAGCGTGCAGGGGTCTTCCTCTGGATCCACATTGGCTGGTACCACTGGTAAGGACATCTTCACAGCCAGGCTCGGCATGACCGTAGGACTGCCACTGTAACCACTCAGACTGGTTACCAAGTCGTAAATATTACCACAGTCTTTCTCCGCTTCCATCACTGATTGGGCAAGGCCCCGGGCTCTCTTCAGGATTCAGTGACTGAAATACATAGCTAGTTTGATCTGCTATACCCTATTTGGTATGAATGCCCATGTCATTTACATTAAGCTCTGTCAGATGTGTGGCTCAACTAAGTATCTGTGAGTAGTTTTCATGTGAGGCTGTTGTCTTTGGAATGTTTCCTCTTCATTATCATACTAACCGTGGCGTCTTTTGATTGATGACCTGTCAATCACCTTATACCCAGGCATGAATGCATAGGAGAGGTTCTTGATTCCCTGGACGGGCTGGGAGGGCCCTGCAGGTAACATGGTAACTGGGCCCAGTAGTCTCTGGCTGGGAGGCCCTGCAACCTCTGTGGGGAAATTGTGAATACCAACTCAGAGTATCCGAATTCCTTGCATTTGAGAATTTGGGATTCTCTCAGATTCCATTGGATTCCTGACCATGGTCTGAAAAGAAAAATAAAGATGATAAGAATAGAGAAGTCAGACAACAGATGGGGCAAAACATTTTTGAAGGATGCAGCTCTGAGTTCTTTGATTTTATTGTTGACAAACAGTTATTGTAATTATAACAGGGATCCAGTCTTTGTTGGGCATTAAAAAGTTACCTCCAACAAGAACATTAAAAACCAACAACAATGACATTGTCTTCGTCACTCTCTTCATGCCTTTGCAGGTAATCATACTGTATGGCACATTCAGTGCAAAGCACCGTGTATGCATACTCCTGAGTTTCAGTTCAGCATAGACTAGAGGAGGAGCTAGCAGGGCCACACCAGTGAGACCCTTGAGATGTCAATGATTAACCTTTTTGTTTTGTTTTCGTTCAGCGTAACTACTGTGTGTGTTTAGTCATGCCGTTTGATAAGGTTTTATTCACGATGGTCAGAATCCATTTTCATACAACCCAGCAGAACTGTAACATGGTAACATAGCGACATGGTAACTGTAACATAGTAACATGGTAACATGGTAACTGTAACATAGTAACATGGTAACATGGTAACTGTAACATAGTAACATGGTAACATGGTAACTGTAACATAGTAACATGGTAACATGGTAACTGTAACATAGTAACATGGTAACATGGTAACTGTAACATAGTAACATGATAACATGGTAACTGTAACATAGTAACATGGTAACATGGTAACTGTAACATAGTAACATGGTAACTGTAACATAGTAACATGGTAACTGTAACATAGTAACATGGTAACTGTAACATAGTAACATGGTAATATGGTAACTGTAACATAGTAACATGGTAACTGTAACATAGTAACAGGGTAACATGGTAACATGGTAACATAGTAAAATGGTAACTGTAACAGGGTAACATGGTAACTGTAACATAGTAAGATGATAACATGGTAACATGGTAACGGTAACATAGTAACATGGTAACTGTGACATGGTAACTGTAACATAGTAACATGGTAACAAGGCAATTGTAACATAGTAACATGGTAACATAGTAACATGGTAACTGTAACACAGTAACATGGTAACTGTAACATAGTAACATGGTAACTGTAACATAGTAACATGGTAATATGGTAACTGTAACATAGTAACATGGTAACTGTAACACAGTAACATGGTAACTGTAACATAGTAACATGGTAACTGTAACATAGTAACATGGTAATATGGTAACTGTAACATAGTAACATGGTAACTGTAACATAGTAAGATGATAACATGGTAACATGGTAACGGTAACACAGTAACAAGGCAATTGTAACATAGTAACATGGTAACATAGTAACATGGTAACTGTAACATAGTAACATGGTAACTGTAACATAGTAACATGGTAACTGTAACATAGTAACATGGTAACTGTAACATAGTAACATGGTAACATGGTAACTGTAACATAGTAACATGGTAACATGGTAACTGTAACATAGTAACATGGTAACATGGTAACTGTAACATAGTAACATGGTAACTGTAACATAGTAACATAGTAACATGATAACTGTAACATAGTAACATGATAACATGGTAACTGTAACATAGTAACATGATAACATGGTAACTGTAACATAGTAACATTGTAACATGGAAACTGAAACATAGTAACATGGTAACTGTAACATGGACACACTTTGCTCTAACATTTCTGGTGCTGTTTATGATGGTCATTTTCATACATCCTGATGATGGTCATGGTATGACACCTTGGCAGACGTATATGAGCTCTGTGCCTAATGAGCTGATTCCCTCCCACTCCCTCTACATCCACCTCCATTCTTCACATCACCCTCTACATCCCCCTTCCCCTTTTTCACTGCTGATCAACATTTTCCACATCATTCATTTCTTATGTCACTTTATTATAATTATTCACAATTAACCCTTTTGAGGTTCCATGTAGAACCCTCTGTATGAAGGGTTCTTTATGGATCCCAAAAGGGTTCTACCTAGAACCAAAAAGGGTGTGGGGGACAGCTGAATAACCCTTTTAGGTTCTAGATAGCACCTTTTTTTCTAAGAGTGTACCGCCGTGTCGAGCTCTTAGCATGAGCAGAGTGACGGGCAAAACTGGCATTAATAACTCAGTGCCAACGGCGGGGAGTAAACTCCCCAGAGATAAGCAGCGTATTGTAGTGCTCTGGCTCACTCCCTCTCAGGGCAGGAGATAAAGGCCAGGTGGAGATTACATTACATTCATTCCTTTGTCAGAAGCCCTGACCCAGAATGACTTACAAGGTACATTTAGAGCATATAAGAGGGAGAGATGAGCATCAGCCCAAGTACTGAATAATTGTCAATGTCACTGTCAATAACTAGTGGGCCACTGCAATAAGGTTAACAGACTAAAAGGAGAAAACAGAACAAATATATACTGTACTGTACTGTGTCGAGTACAACTGATAGTGTAAAGTGCAAAAATATACACTTAATTGTGTCCTATATTCTTTAGCACAGACATCATGGCCTCCCTGTAAGTCTAAAGATTGAAGTAGGAACAAATGGCGCTAATTTGGAAATGCAAATCCACATTTTGAAAAATAAAAGTCAGAGAGTATTCCCGCCCAGTCTAGGTGATATGGCAAACAAGGCTGTGCACACACCTTGAACACCCCCATGATGTCTTTCAGGCACAAAATTAGCCTGTACACTACCACAGAGTCCCCACAAGCTTGTACAGTGCGCGCTACCTAGGCGTTGCCCATTACAACTTAGTTGATAGGTAAGAACTTGAAAAGGTGAGGGATTTTGAGGTAGTGTGAGCAATACCTGGCTTATTGAAGGAGACAGAAATACGCACCAACATTTCCTTTAAAATGTACTCCACACTGAAAATGGTGCTGCTGCTCGGCATGATGGGTGAGTTACATGTTCATGTATTATGAAATAAATAATAATAATGATATTTCAGTAATCTGATATTAAAGAATAACATTCAAACCGAATAAAAGTACAGACATATATTTATTAACCCTTTTTTAGGTTGTGGGCATTTAATCACAGTGACGGTTCCCCAGAAGTTTGAGAACGTGACAAAGGGTGAAAGTGCTCTTCTCCAGTGCACCTTTGTTACCACTGAGCAGAAAACCAGTGACCTCATCATCCAGTGGAATTTTGTTTCCAAAACCTCCATGGTGCCACAGCAGGTACGTAGACTGATGTTACTTTGTGGTTTTCTTCACTCTGTCTTATGTTGCCACATTGTCACACTCCCTGAGGAGTGTGGGTTCTTCAAAGTGTTTTCCTATGGGGACAGCCAAAGAAACCTTTAAGATTATAGATATAACCTTTTTTTTCTAAGAGGGAAGGATTGGTGCTTCGGTATTTTAATAAAAGGTTAGGTAGGCTACTAGTTCAATATGGCGGCAGCTCTTGAGTTCCCATTTTGTGAAACACCCTGTTAAGACAACAAAGAGCCCAGTCACCAGAGCACCAGTGGCTCCCTGCCCTCCAAACACACACTACAAGTGAATTATTCGATATGGTGTCAAATAAGGGTTCTTTGGCTTGTAACCATAGCAGAACCATTTTTGGTGGTATATGGAATCTTTTTTGGAAGGTTCTATTAAGAACCATGCTTATAAGTTTTTAAATGGAACATGTATGGTGCTATAAATAACTATTTCCTAAGGTTTTACAAAGAACCTTTACAAAGATCTATATATCCCCCAAAAAAGGCTTCTGCTATGGTTACAACCCTTTTGAAGGCTATATAGAACCCTTTTTTAAGGTTCTTTATAGAACCTTTATGGAGAATTGTTCTATAAAGAACTTTTCTCAATCTCAAATGTTCTTTGTAGAACCATACAGGGGTTTTAGTTGTGGTTAAAAAGCCATATTATATTGTTAAATAGGTTTTATTATTGTGTTCATTAACTAATTGAATCAGGTGTGCTAGCTCTGGAACAGATGGAGGTCCCTGAGTAGAAAATGTAGAACTACTGACTTAATCTACCATTCTCAATTCACACATGACCATACATGAGTCTTTTAATAGACACTGTTACTGACCATAGTCACAAAGTGTAGTAGCGTAACACAGCAGAATAGATGAACTGGTTGCACAAAAAGAGCTGTCCTCAAACCACGCCCCAAAATATTCTAATGAGCCACAGCCCCTACATTTTAATTATCACAAAAAGAGGAAAGAACTCTTTTTTGAACTGCAAAGAACCATTGAAGGGCTCAAAGTATGGTCAGTACGGTTCCACATAGAACCATCACCCTTCCCAAAGAACCCTTGAGGAAACCTCATTTTTTTTGTGTGCAGAAGCCGTCTCTGAAATATCAACACGAAATCGGTCAATCAGTAGACAAATTGTGTTTTTGGTAAGAAGTGTTTTTTCCAGGGGATTTATGTAGGCTCTAAGACATTCTGCTCTTACTTTTTAGGTATATTACTTTCAGTCAGGAGAGGGCGTGATTTCCAAACCATATGAAGGCAGGTTGAAGCCTTCCAGCTCTCCAGCTTCTACCAACAATGCCTCAATAACAATAAGCAACATGAAAGTGTCCGATGCAGGGGCCTACACCTGCGAAGTCCGCAACTTCCCTGATGTCAGTGGGAAGACTGAGGCAACTATCATTGTCAACATTCTTGGTAAGTTCTGTTTTAGGTAAGTCACATATAATAATTAAATAGTAACTTATATCCTTCTTCCTATGTTAGTGTCAACACAACACACAACCAGACCTATGAAGCAGTGATCCTGTTTTTCCTGATCTGAGTTTTGTGATCATTGAATTACATGCTGTCTGTGATTCCATTCATTCACAGAGTTACCAGGACAACCTTGCTGGCCTCAGTATCGACAGTAGTTTCCATGGGAACTGGAGCAGACTAGTATCTTCATTGTCAGTGTCAGAAATTAGAACAGAAACACCGGAGTACAAGACCACCTCCCGACATGTCTCGTACTCCTCAGGAATAGAATGGAGAAACACATGACTCTATTTTCGATTGAATGAATGATCCCCAGTTCGATAAAGCAGAGGGGTTGTAGTGAAGCATTATGGGGAAGGTAGTACACTGTATTCAGTCCTAACATGGACATGGTCTTTTATTTTTGATTGTTTATACATTTGATTGTACCAATCCACAATGGCTGCTCATCTTACAAATAATATACTTGACTATAATTGGTCATGTCTGTTGTATAAATGTGTCATTTTAGTCACCGTAAACACTGCAAGTACCATGATGTACAACGTCACCATTGTAACCATAGCAAAGCATTAGAGACACTCAGGGGGATGACATTATCTTTGCTAGACTGCTCATGTTTGATTGAATATATCACTGTAATGACTGGTATCAAGCACTGGCATTCAGTGTTCTGCATTCCAACGTCAAACGTACCTACTACTAGACCAAATAGCTAGCTACTGGTCCAGGGCAAGTGTTGATTTTTTATGTCTAACTTGGCTGTACCCTTTGGAAACTTTCTCTGATTACCGGTAGTTGGATCAACTGGGTCCAGATTGCAGCATATTGCATAAAGTTAACACATGCTCTCTCTCTATCACATGGTCTGTAAGAGATGCCCTCTGTGCCGTTCTGTGCTGTCCATGGTGATGTGGAGTCTGGTCACCTGGTTACCCTCACCTGCCACAGTGAGCAGGGAAGCCCCACCCCCTCCTATACCTGGACAAGACTGGACCAGGACAAGACCAATAGACCTGTGCTGGGGTACACCGGTGGGTTGTCATACTGTTCCTCCTTTCTCCATCACTCCTTTGTGCTCTGATTCATTTTTGCTCGACTTTTATTCTTTCTTTTTCTTTTCAGATCCGAAAATAGGATCCTTGTATATTAGAAACATATCCCAGTTTGAGTTTGGAGAGTACCAGTGCAGTGCCTCTAATGATGTGGGATCTGCCACTTGCACTGTGGAGCTCAATCATGGTACGGGTAACATGTGATGTTGTTTTTCCTTGTTTATATGATCTGCACACTGCTGTAGACACACTGCTGTAACTAATCTTACCAATAACCCGCCCTTTAACAGAGCTAGGTGATGGGGCCATTGCTGGTGCAGTCATTGGAGCACTTCTTGGAGCTCTCCTAATCATCCTTATTGTCTTGTACATGACACACTCCATGAAGAAGCAGAAATACAAGGATATCAAGGAAACAGAGATGCAGTGAGTGGTTATGATTTGGGCTGCACTATGAACTCATTGACAATAATACAATTGAAATGTGTGGTGCAGTGTTTCACCTATAATTCCTCTCCCCCTCCAGGGCCAAACCTAAGAGTTCGACCACGGTGGCGTATGAAGGCGTCCCTACCACGGGGAGTAGCCACCAGGCCTTTGTAACCTCCGAGGGGGTTCCCATGGCAACACATAGCCATGTCCATGCTGACGCTGATGGAGAAGAGGCCGAGGCTTAGGAGAAGCCTGACACACACGTCTGGGGTGACATCACTGTCTGGGGTGACATCACTGATCTGAAAAACACTGCTGCACTGAAGGTTACCAATGCCTGTGTGTTTGGAGAGTGAATCCATAGCATTTTTTAGTTTGTTTCTGTGTTTTTGTATAATGTGTGTTTTATTGACACATTTAAATAATGCTTCGTATTTGTTTTGTCATTTTAAGAAACTTAAAGTTATTGTATTCCAAATATCTTTCTTTCACACGCAAAAAATACTAATCACTCTACAGCCTGATTAATTCTAATATGTGGTAATCCATCCATTCCCTGACTAGATTTCATGATCTAATGCCAATTGCATATTCATTGTGACATTCTAACCAATAATGACTCATCCAGGTTTTCTGGAAAAAATAAAGAATTTTGCATAAACTGTTTCATTACTAATGTGGATATTCACATGCTTTGGAATGACTTGGGGTAAATCCTGAGCCTGAGGAGAGCTCTATACTGTATGTTTGGGCTGTAAGGACTGTGATGACTCCCTTCCAGGCACCCTGAGGAGAGCAACATGAGATGAGCACAGCCAATCAGAGGTGGACTCCGCCATTTGACCTTAACGCCTCGCTGCTGTCTCCAATAAATACATTTCTAAGAAATAAAATGGAATATAAGACTAGAATGGTGCTCTTTGTTAGTGTTGGGTTAACCCTTTTTTTTTCATTTTAGAGAGATGGAGAGAGCTGTGTGAGTGCGGAGTCCATCTGATCCCAAAGTACGATTCAGATAAGCATGAAAACAGAGAAGGTTAGTGGACCTATGTCTCGGGTGTGGACAGATTAATACTCCAGAGAATTGGTCCGAACAGTAATGAAAAAAATTATGGTAAAATATTATGCCACATGCTGATTCAAAGACCGTATGAATGACCAGTAGGGGGAGCTGAAAGTCCAGAACTGGTGTCACTGTTAACAAAACTACAAGAAACAACCAAGATTAGTGCTGTGACTGATTTAACAGAAGATAAGAATGAGTTTTAATTTACCGGTTATATTATATACAAATGACAGAAAATAAGATTGTCATTAGATATTGTACTCCATAGTCAACTCATCCGAAATGCAAATATCCTAAATATGCACCAATCAGTATTTATCCAAGATTTGAAATGTCTTTGTTCTCTGTAATGAAAAGCTGCTGATCATCTGGCAGAGAAATCATCAATGTGAATGTCTGGCTTTGAACAGCGGGTATATCACTCTTTCCTCTGCTCCTCCATTTCAACTGGTAAGTCTCTGTGATCAATCTATGCTGTCAGTCCAAGCCGAGCTTTTTGAGCAGTAGGTAATAAAACAAACTAATTCAAGCCATAATTGACTTGATAAATCAGTGAATAACAGAGTGAATCCTAACAGTGATTGGATAAAACTACTTAAAACATAGATAATGTATTGCCTCTACTATACAGACTACTCACATACTTGCTTAAATTGATCAGTACTCTCTCATCATTTAATATCAATGTACTTTAATATAAATGTTTTGAAAGCAAGAGAACAATGATTCCATAATAATTACAGAATCTCAAAGTGTTTTCTGAGGAGATGATCCATCATGAACATCAAATTAAGTTTAATTCCAAAACAATACAGTGGGGAGAACAAGTATTTGATACACTGCTGATTTTGCAGGTTTTCCTACTTACAAAGCATGTAGAGGTCTGTAATTTTTTATCATATGTACACTTCAACTGTGAGAGATGGAATCTAAAACAAAAATCCAGAAAATAACATTGTATTGCATTTTAATCTGCAAAATCAGCAGTGTATCAAATACTTGTTCTCCCCACTGTATATAGCCATTTTCAGGACTGTTGGTAAATTAGCTTTTATTGTTTAAAGAAATTCTGAAAGAGATTGGTGTGTTATTTTCCCTATCCAGTCATTACATGGGGTTGTTCAATGACAGATATGTTTTTGTTTTAAACCTGTCACTTGATGGTTCCATTTCAGTGAGACAACTAATCATAATAGAAAAATGTCCACCTCACTGTCAGAGAAATAAGTAGTACTGCTAGGTTTTATACAGTAACAAATATTAACTTTTTTTAAATAAATATACAAATTATACATTTGTGCCATCAACATTAAAATGATGAAATACAATACTATGAGATCTGTATGTAAAACATTTATTTTTCCTTCTCTTTTCCCACTAGCACTGACTTTGATGATAAATATTTCTTGAGGGAAAATGTATTTGATACGAATGTGATGTGTTGCTGTCTCACCTAGCTGTCTTAAGATAAATGCAGTCATTGTAAGTCGCTTTGGAGAAGAGCATCTGCTAAATTACTAGAATGTAAATGACATGTTAGTCATTTAGTAGATGCTCTTATCCAGAGCGACTTACAGTGAATGCATTCATCTTAAGATAGCTAGATGAGACAACCACATATCACAATCAAATATACATGATACAAACATTCCATTACAGCTAAACAATGGATTTATAGCGTTTTGGGAGCGAAAAAAAAACGTTTTCATACATACAAAAAAAATCTGAGAACGATAATATTTCAAACAGACATGAAGGTACACCTAAGCAATCCTTCTGATGAAAAAACACAAACGTGAGAAATTGTTGGATATAGAGTTTTGGAAAGAAACTCTTCAAATGAAAGCAACGTTGGTGAACGTGACTAATGTAAAAGACAAATACCTTCACGGCTCTCTATCGTGTGAAAATATAAATGTACTGATCCCATGTCAGAAAAAAACATTATTTTAAAAAGCGCACAAGACTGACAGAAGCCTTTGTCAGTGTACTTCATTTAATGAATACATTTTCCGACAGCATCGGGTCGGAAAATCATAGGGTGAGTATGTAGGTCATTTACATGAAATGAAACAGCATACTCATCTTGGGGAATCCTTGTGCGTAAGACATTTAAAAGGTCATGTTGTATATTGCCCTTTTAACCATGCGAACATAAGGTCGGTCACCCTCCATAAGTGTGAGTAACATACTCAAACAAAAAAGATTGCACAAATTCTCATTTAAAAAAAAAACATTCTTACTGGACCAAAAATTATACAAAGTCCAGTAAGAACTTGATAACAAGAGTTCATATTTATATATATATATATATATATATATATATATATATATTTCATAATGTACATTCAATAATATCCTTCTATTCTTATTTTATAGTCAATAGTATTAAGAGTATTAACGCCTATTATACATTATCTTTTTCAGTTAATCCAACTTGTCCATTATCCAAATTAATTTGTGCAAAATGTTAAAACTCCCTGCCTTAGATACTGTAGCTCTATATCTCTGTAATAGATCGGTTAATACTGATGCGTCTGCGGTTAACAGCGTACATGGTCTTGAACTGCCCCTGCAGGGCAAAGAGGATGGTCCTCCTGTAGGTACAGGACATTAAGTAGTAGATGATGGGGTCCAGACAGCTGTTGAGGGCAGACAGGAGCAGAGTGAGCTCGTTGAGGATGTGAAGAATCTGCTTACTGCCCAGGGCCTGGATCACATCCATTTGGGCCAACACGTAGGGCACTCTCACCAGGTGGTATGGCAGGAAGCAGAGTGTGAAGATTACCGGCACCACAAAGGTCTTCAGGATCACCCTGCTCTTCCTCTGCTGGGCCTTGGGGTCCCGGTTGCCTAAAGACATGTTTCTCAGCTTGGTGGTTATCCGAGCATAGAAGCAGATAAAGAGGAGGAAGATAGCATAAAAGAAGGCCACCACGGTGAGGTTGGCCATGCCCCCCAGGAGTCCTTTGTGGTGGAAGTGGAAGCAGATCCTATCACAGGGGCGCTCCTTGGCTTTCCTTAGGGAAAAAAGAGACATGGCCAGGACAAGTCCTGCCCACACGGAGAAGGACGCCCGGTGGCTCCACCGCACCTTGTGGATTCTCAGGACCCACACAGGCTTGATGATCTTCAGGTAGCGATCCAGACTGATCAGGCTGAGGAAAAGGATGCTGGCATACATGTTGACGTAGAAGAAGACGCCCAGTACCTTGCAGAGGTAAAAGGGGCCCGGACTGTTGTGGTAGTAGACCCGCAGGGGAAGACACATCACCAGCAGGAAGTCAGCCATGGCCAGGTGGTTCATGTACACAGCCATGGACGAGTCAGAGTGTTTCCTCAGGAAGAACACAAATATGGTCATGATGTTGCTGACCAGGCCGAAGAAGCAGATTATTGAGTAGAGAATTGGTAAGGCAGGAGAGAGGATGCTGTCATGGACCTCACAGGAGGTGCCGTTCACATCAAGCCCACTGGAGTTGTCTCCTAGGTGCCTCATCGTCCCACTAACAGGGTGGTATTCAATCTAGTCCCACTGGCCGAGACACAAGCTGAATCACAAGGACGACGCACTCTGATCAATCACCTAAAGAAAGGCAAAGGTGTAACTAAAACCCATGCATTTCAAGGACAGCATTTTATAAACACCATGCATACGTGGATTTTCTTTCAATGGAAGGAAACAAATGTTGATCAAATCATTTGATCAAATCAAATCAAATGTTAAAAGTGATGAAAGTTGCAATATTTGTAAAATATATGCTGTGTTGATTGAAG
This sequence comes from Oncorhynchus mykiss, assembly GCF_057628025.1. NCBI lineage: Eukaryota > Metazoa > Chordata > Actinopteri > Salmoniformes > Salmonidae > Oncorhynchus > Oncorhynchus mykiss. Next base: position 19,592,479 of record NC_143050.1, read on the forward strand.
TCTGAAATAAACTACTATCAAGCCATGTTATTACAACAGGAAATTTAAGTGAGAACTTACCTGGGTAGCTGCTCTGCCCTCCGCTCCGCTCCACTCTCAGTCTCAGACTGAAATGAATCAGTTCCTGTCCATGAGCAGGGCTTTCGACAAAACTAAGTCCCATCAAGGAAATACTGAATTGAGTCAACCATCAAATATCCCCTGTCGCGGTAGCTTCTGTGACTTCCTCTATCGCACAGCTTTCAGCAAAGGGAAAATGACACAAATGTTTCTGAGTGCCTGAGCCTTGACATTGACATAGCTAGATGTGGAGGAGTAATACTTGAAGAAAAAACAACATTGTCTTGACATCATTGTTTTGGGGACAAGAAGAGGTTATGATATTCTGCTCCTGGGTCTATGGAGTACAATCATTTTGCAGCAGATTCCTTTGCTTGTCATATGTGAATATGATTATTAAATAACATTACACATTATTGGAATACAGGTTATGTTTCACCAAGGGAAATACTACATTTACAGAAGTATGACAAGGTACAACGATTTACCATAATCAATTTACCTCTACTGAGAACACTATGGTTCATATTCCATCATGCACAACTACCTCTTCTTATGTAACTTATTCATAAAGAACAGTGATTTTGTATGTTGTTGAGGAACACAAGAAGAGCATACTGGAAGTTCTAACTTCTGCTCAAGAAATGATTGGACTATCATATGTCATATTTAAATCTCCACAGGACTGGCCGCCCCTCAGAGCCTGGTTCTTCTCTAAGTTTCTTCCTAGTTTCCTGCCTTCTAGGGAGTTTTTCCTAGACACTCTGCTTCCACATCTGCATTGCTTGCTCTGGGATTTTATGCTGGGTATCTGATGTAAAAAAGGCTTTATTTAGGACAATTTTATTTGACTGATTTTGAGTTGGGCCTCACAATTCAAAGATTGTGTCAGCTTTTTCAAATACCGTGACATGATGACTTGATATCTGCCTTATTCAGACAATAGTATGTCCTATCAAGTATCACTAACAATGAATGACCAATGGCACACAACTATTTATGAATAGGAGGAACAAGAATATTACTTCCTATGCTTATTAAATACTAAAACAGTCTCAATAGTAAATCTGATCATGTAAGGGGAAGTTGGAGATTTGTGTGAATATTTGGATGCTTCAAGTGACTTCCTACTTCATGAACATTTCATCAAGATATCCTGAGAGACTAAACTATGAATCTTCAGTGTCTTGTTACAGGATGTAGCAGCACGTTGTTTTCTAGATACAGAGTCTCACTTCCCGTCAAGACAAAACCTCAGACCCTTCACCACACTACCCTGATAGAAGATATAGCTGGACCTGCAGTGACCATCCTATGTTGCCTAGTTAAGTAAAGGTTAAATAAAAAATATATCCGGCTAGAGGGGATACAACTTTCGTCAGATTAACGTCAAAAGCTGATTTTTTTAGCATTTTAGCTAACCATAATCCAAACACTTTTCCTAACCTTAACATAATTATCCTAACCTGCTATGTTCATTTTCCTAACCTGCTGAGTAAATTCTCTTAATCTATTACGAAATGTCAAATCTGACAAAAGCTCAAATTTCTATAGCAGTGTTTCCCAACTCCGATCCATGACTACCCCCAACAGTAAATGTTTTGTTGTGGCCCCGAACAAGCACACCTGATTCTACTTGTTGACAACTAATCATCAAGCCCTTGACATGTTGAATCAGGTGCTGTTGTCCGGGGCTACAACAAAAATGTGTGCTGTTGGGGGTACTGGAGAACTGGAGTTGGAACATACTGTCTTATAGGATCCAAGGTGATGTAAAAATGCTGCCAACCCTCCAGTGTAGTCTGATTAATCCGGCTGTAATACACAATGAATTGGTTTATACAGCCTGAAACGAATACCTCCAGAATCATGTAAATGTTCCTTAAAAGCCAGAATGTTGAATAAAATGACATTTAAAATGACTCTACCGCTTGTCTGTGCGGTTTGTCCTTCAGCTAATTAGTCAGTCTACCTCCAGAGCAGCTACTGACCCGAGTGGCGCAGCGGTCTAAGGCACTGCCTCTCAGTGCTAAGAGGTGTCACTAGAGTCCCTGGTTTGAATCCAGGCTGTATCACATCTGATTGTGATTGGAAATACCATAGGGTGGTGCACAATTGGCCGGGTTTGGCCGGGCTAGGCCATCATTGCAAATAAGAATTTGTTCTTAACTGACTTGCCTAGTTAAATAAATAAAAAATACAGACTGAAGGCCAGCAACCTTTGTGGTGGGTTTGATTCTGCTGATGGTGCATCACTTTACGTGCTGGTTCATGACAGACAGATTTCCTGTTCAAGAGGATGTTAAATGGAAGTTTTCAGGGTTTTTTCATTTGTGGTATAGCAGCTTGAACCGTATACTGGATTAGCAAACCACATATTGAAAAACAAACATGTAAAACAGGAAAGTACATGCCCTAGCAGTCTGCAAAAGCGCACAAAAAAAACGAAACATTAACAACAGCCCACTTTTTGTTATCTTTAAGTCTGGTTTCAACCCCCTCACCACCCACATGCTAAAACTCCCCGAGTCACCTAACGCCAAATTCAGTCATCAGATAAGTCTATGTTATCTATAGTGCCTTGCAACTTTCCTTCTCAGTGTATTTACAAGAGGTGAAACTACTTCATACACCAGTATGTTTTCAGCAGTTTCTCTTCTCAGTGGTCTTCTGGAATTCCGGAAGCATACTTTAGGCATCTGGAAGCATTTATCATTTGTCATCTGATAGAATGGACTGTGGTCAGGGAAGTATCTAAATTCGGTGGGGGGACCTCAGTCGGCAACTCAACAACTGTTGAAAGCTAGAATAGTATAATATACGAAATGCAATTTCTAAACTTGGTTGCGCATCAGCAGTTTTCCTCGTTATATACAGTGCATTGCGAAAGTATTCGGCCCCCTTGAACTTTGCGACCTTTTGCCAAATTTCAGGCTTCAAACATAAAGATATAAAACTGTATTTTTTTGTGAAGAATCAACAACAAGTGGGACACGATCATGAAGTGGAATGACATTTATTGGATATTTCAAACTTTTTTAACAAATCAAAAACTGAAAAATTGGGCGACAAAATTATTCAGCCCCTTTACTTTCATTGCAGCAAACTCTCTCCAGAAGTTCAGTGAGGATCTCTGAATGATCCAATGTTGACCTAAATGACTAATGATGATAAATACAATCCACTGTGTGTAATCAAGTCTCCGTATAAATGCACCTGCCCTGTGATAGTCTCAGAGGTCCGTTAAAAGCGCAGAGAGCATCATGAAGAACAAGGAACACACCAGGCAGGTCCGAGATACTGTTGTGAAGAAGTTTAAAGCCGGATTTGGATACAAAAAGATTTCCCAAGCTTTAAACATCCCAAGGAGCACTGTGCAAGCGATAATATTGAAATGGAAGGAGTATCAGACCACTGCAAATCTACCAAGACCTGGCCGTCCCTCTAAACTTTCAGCTCATACAAGGAGAAGACTGATCAGAGATGCAGCCAAGAGGCCCATGATCACTCTGGATGAACTGCAGAGATCTACAGCTGAGGTGGGAGACTCTGTCCATAGGACAACAATCAGTCGTATATTGCACAAATCTGGCCTTTATGGAAGAGTGGCAAGAAGAAAGCCATTTCTTAAAGATATCCATAAAAAGTGTCGTTTAAAGTTTGCCACAAGCCACCTGGGAGACACACCAAACATGTGGAAGAAGGTGCTCTGGTCAGATGAAACCAAAATTGAACTTTTTGGCAACAATGCAAAACGTTATGTTTGGCGTAAAAGCAACACAGCTGAACACACCATCCCCACTGTCAAACATGGTGGTGGCAGCATCATGGTTTGGGCCTGCTTTTCTTCAGCAGGGACAGGGAAGATGGTTAAAATTGATGGGAAGATGGATGGAGCCAAATACAGGACCATTCTGGAAGAAAACCTGATGGAGTCTGCAAAAGACCTGAGACTGGGACGGAGATTTGTCTTCCAACAAGACAATGATCCAAAACATAAAGCAAAATCTACAATGGAATGGTTCAAAAATAAACATATCCAGGTGTTAGAATGGCCAAGTCAAAGTCCAGACCTGAATCCAATCGAGAATCTGTGGAAAGAACTGAAAACTGCTGTTCACAAATGCTCTCCATCCAACCTCACTGAGCTCGAGCTGTTTTGCAAGGAGGAATGGGAAAAAATGTCAGTCTCTCGATGTGCAAAACTGATAGAGACATACCCCAAGCGACTTATAGCTGTAATCGCAGCAAAAGGTGGCGCTACAAAGTATTAACTTAAGGGGGCTGAATAATTTTGCACGCCCAATTTTTCAGTTTTTGATTTGTTAAAAAAGTTTGAAATATCCAATAAATGTCGTTCCACTTCATGATTGTGTCCCACTTGTTGTTGATTCTTCACAAAAAAATACAGTCTTATATCTTTATGTTTGAAGCCTGAAATGTGGCAAAAGGTTGCAAAGTTCAAGGGGGCCGAATACTTTCGCAAGGCACTGTATCAGCCACTGATAGTCATTCAATTAGTCCATCAGTTAAAGGTAGACTCAGCGATATTACGTAGATGCAGAAATTATAAAACATAGTGGGTAAAGCGTGAGGCTCAACTTCTCCACTGTTTTGGTCCCGTGGCAACCAAGCTGTGAACAGCATGAAGCAAACCCCTGCTCATACACAGATACTGTGTGTGACAGTGTGAGAGTGACGTCTTGCATCTCACTCATCTCAATATCTGCGGTCCTGCTCGTTGCAATGTAATTTCTCTGAGTCTACATTTAAACATTTTTAGATTGATAGTTAGTCTAGCCAACTATCTAAACTTGTAGTAATCATGGTCGAATTACCGATCAGGCACGCAGGGCAGGTGCCCAGCGGACATTGATTTTGTTAGTCACTCTCACTCAGATATCATATTAACATGACATAAGTGATGGCAAAATGTGTAGAATTGCAAGGAATTCGCTGTAAAACTGCAACAAAAAAAGTTATGCAAAGCAAAAATTCCTCACTAAAACTTAGACCCTGGCTACAGACCTACGACTGTGACTGGGGATTCAACCTGTTACACCTTGGTCTGCACTGACACACCCACAGAGGATGGCATTGGGACTGTTTGAGTGGTACCAAATAAATACACTGTCTATTATTATTACCGGTCTCCCCTGTGTCACTCTGTGGGAATTGTAGTCTAGAAGGGCACCAATCTTTTTAAGATATACCTACCCGAGGTAGAACAAAACACAACCTTGTTTTTTCACATCTCTAATGTCTCCTATGTATGAAATAAATGGTTGTGTAAAAAATATTTTACTGCAAAGTGGTTAAATTGATAGATATTGTGACACACCCCATAAAATAAAATAAAAACTGAATAATGCCTGGCTGGAGGGGGGATGGGCCACATAAAGAAGTGTAACCCAATATTGCAAGCTCTGATCTTGATAAAATGTGGAATTCAAGTAGTCAGTTGTCTGCACTACATACACAAACAGCATCAGGATATCTTAATGCATCTTGGAATTACAGTCCTGCAGACACAGAGAGACAATAGACAGGAATTTCAACTATGAATATTTATGATGAATGTAAGCTTTACTTTTTGGTGGCTAATTAATAGGCAAGTCAGATTTGCTATCTTTCAGTGCTGTTTGGACCTGCCTGACAAAAATACACTATATTTTGATGTTGTGGCTATTGTAATCGGGTCGAAGGAAAACAAGTGGGCTCAGACATCGGAATTACCTTTTTCGGGCTCCAAGGTTCCTTGAAGGGTTTTCTATCTTTAGCCGCTACTCCTGTAATTTAGTCAGGGGGCCAGCACAGATTATCTTTGGGGCCACCCTGCCTCAAATCCAATACGGCATCTAAAATGCAATATGGCTGCCATAATACCATTTGATGGAAGTCAAATAACATGTAAATATGAATTGTATTGATGAATTGTGTACAACACTCATGCCCTTAAAGACTGTTTTGGTGTAAATACAATATGGCCAACATAATTACACTCAGACACCTTCGCATGCATATAAATTGCCCTGGCTTATTTAGTATTGTCATGACATCCGCTGAAGTCGGCTCCTCTCTTTGTTCGTTTGGCGTTCGGTGGTCCGGTCCGGCTTTCTAGCCATCGCAGCTCCATTTTTCATGTATCCGTTTTGTCTTGTTCCCTGCACACCTGGTTTTCATTCCCCAATCAATTCATATGTATTTATTCCTCTGTTCCCCATCATGTCTTTGTGTAGGATTGTTTGTGTTACGTGTATTTTGATTTTGTGGATATTGTTACGCACGTTACTTTTTGTCTATGTTCCGTGTTTTGGGCACATTTTTACGTTATTTTGTGCTCTCATAATGACCGGAATAAAAAGTGTGCCTGTTCACTACACTCTGCTCTCCTGCACCTGACTTCGCCTCCGATACACACTCCTAACAGGATCCTACACCTAACCATGGAGTCAGCAGGAACAGGTACCCCGGTCAGAGGAGTCGAGGAAACCGGCTATGCTACATCATCTCGGTGCCATGATGGATCGCGTTGTCCAGACCATGGACCGCTGGGAGAGATAGGAAGTCTCTCCAGTGCCTCGACCAGCTCAAGTGGAATACGTCTCTCCCTTCCCAGGGAGTATGATGGGACGGCCGCACAGTTCCAACTAGACCTATACCTGGCCACTGTTCATCCAGCTCCCTCAGGAAGGGAGAGAGTATCCGCCCTCGTCTCATGCCTCTCGGGGAGAGCTCTGGAGTGGGCAAACGCCGTGTAGGGCGAGGAAGACGCAGTGTTGGACCACTTCTTTGACCATCCACCTGAAGGTAAGGTAGAGCGGAGGGTGAACGACTCTTCCATTTGAGGCAGGGGACGAGGAGTGCACAGGATTTCGCGCTGGAGTTCCGGACCTTGGCTGCCGGTTCAGGATGGAACAACATGGCCCTCATCGACCACTATCAATGCAGCTTACGTGAGGATGTCTGACAGGAGTTGGCCTGCAGGGATGCCACCACCTTTGACCAACTGGTGGATATGTCCATCCGGTTGGATAACCTGCTAGTCATCCGTGGACGTCCTGAGGGGGCTCTGTCGGTTCCATCTCCCAGCACTCCTGCTCCGGTGCCCATGGAGTTGGGAGGGGCTGCAAGTAGGGAGGCTGGAGGAGGGTCCTTCACATGCACCATCTGTGGCCGCAGAGGGCACAATGCCAGTCGGTGCCGGGTTGTGCAATAAATCTCCTGGTAGACGCTGCACTTTCCAAGAAACAAGTGTATCCCTGTCGCAAGCGGAGACGGTGGCTATAGAGACGTATGTCTCTGAATCCCTGCATCAGGGGTACATTCGGTCCGCCACTGCACCTGCCTCCTCTGGTTTATTTTTTGTGAAGAAGAAGGTTGGAGGTCTGCGCCCGTGCATTGACAGTCACGATTGAGTCAATGCACGGGGCGCACTTCTTCACTAAACTGGATCTCAGGAGTGCGTACAATCTGGTGCGTATCCAACAGGGAGACGAGTGGAAGACGGCGTTTAGTACCACCTCAGGGCATTATGAGTACCTTGCTATGACGTACGGGTTGATGAATGCTCCATCAGTCTTCCAATCCTTTGTAGACAAAAATTTCAGGGACCTGCATGGGCAGGGTGTAGTGGTGTATATCGATGACATTCTGATATACTCCGCTACACGCACCGAGCATGTGTCCTTGGTGTGCAAGGTACTTGGACGACTGTTGGAGCATGACCTGTATGTCAAGGCTGATAAATGCCTGTTCTTCCAGCAGTCCCTTCCTAGGCTATCGCATTTCCATATCAGGGGTGGAGAGGGAGAGTGACCGCATAGCAGCCGTGCGTAATTGGCCAAATCCCTCCACGGTGAAGGAGGTGCAGCGATTTTTAGGGTTTGCCAATTACTACCAGAGATTTGTCGGGGGTTTTGGCCAGGTGGTTGCTCCCATTACCTCACTACTGAAGGGGTGTCCTGTACATCTGCAGTGATCGGGAGAGGCGGACAAGGCTTTTGGGCAGCTGAGAGCTCTGTTTACCTCGGCTCCTGTGCTGGCCCATCCGGATCCCTCTTTGGCATTCGTAGTGGAGGTGGACTCGTCAGAGGCTGGGATCGAAGCCGTGCTCTCTCAGCGCTCGGGCTTGCCCCCGAAGCTCCGCCCCTGTGCTTTCTTCTCGAAGAAGCTCAGCCCGGCGGAGCGGAACTATGATGTGGGGGACCGGGAGCTGTTGGCTGTGGTTAAGGCTTTGAAGGCGTGGAGACATTGGCTTGAGGGGGCTAAACACCCTTTCCTCATCTGGACTGACCACCACAACCTGGAGTACATCCGGGTAGCTAGGAGACTGAATCCTCATCAAGTTTGTTGGGCCATGTTCTTTACCCATTTTGTGTGTTACCCTGTCCTACAGACCAGGTTCCCAGAATGTTTAGGCAGACGCATTGTCCCGGCTCTATGACACAGAGGAGCGGCCCATGGATCAGTCTCCCATTCTCCCTGCCTCCTGCCTGGTAGCGCCGGTCGTGTGGGAGCTGGACGCAGGCGTTGAGCGGGCATTGCATACTGAACCCGCTCCACTCCAGTGTCCCGTCGGACTTCAGTACGTTCCGTCTGCTGTCCGTGACCAGTTGAGCTATTGGGCCCACACATCACCCTCCTCTGATCATCCGGGGATCGGTCGTCTGGGAAGTCTGGGAAGTACTGGTGGCCCAACTTGGCTCGGGACGTGAGGGTTTATGTTTCCTCATGCTCGGTGTGCGTCCAGTGTAAGGCTCCTAGACACCTGGCCAGAGTTAAGCTACATCCCTTACCCGTTCCACAACGGCCTTGGTCACAACCTGTCGGTTGATTTTCTAACGGCTCTTCCTCCCTCACAGGGGAACACCACGATCTTGGTCGTTGTGGATTGTTTCTCTAAGTCCTGTCATCTCCTCCCTCTGCCCGGTCTCCCTACGGCCCTACAAACTGCAGAGGCCCTGTTTACACACATCTTCCGGCACTATCGGGTGCCTGAGGATAGAGTTTCTGATCGGGGTCCCCAGTTCACGTCTAGGGTCTGGAGGGCATTTATGGAACGCCTGGGGGTCTCGGACAGCCTCACCTCAGGTTTTCAACCCAGGTGGAGAGAGTTAACCAGGATGTGGGTAGGTTTCTGCGGTCCTTCTGCCAGGACCGGCCGGGGGAGTGGGCGGCTTTCATCCCCTGGGCAGAGATGGCCCAAAACTCCCTCCACCACTCCTTTTCAATGTGTACTAGGTTACCGTTCCATCAGAGCCAGATTGAAGCACCAGCAGTGGACGAATGGTTTCGGCGCTCGGGAGAAACATGGGACGGTGCCCATGTGCGCCACCGCAGTGAGGCCCCAGTGTATGCACCGGGGGATCGGGTCTGGCTCTCGACCCGAAACCTACCCCTTCGCCTGCCCTGCCGGAAGCTGGGTCTGCGGTTTGTGGGGCCATTTAAAGTCCTGAGGAGACTGAACGAGGTTTGTTATAGGTTACAGCTCCCTCCTGATTACCGTATTAACCCCCCGTTCCATGTGCCTCAGGCCGGTGGTGGCTTGTCCGCTCCAGTAGTCTGAGGTGCGGGTAGGTTCCTCCAGCCACTCTGGACAACGAGGGGGCCCCGGCGTATACTGTGCAAGCCATTATGGACTCAAGGCGTCGGGCGAGGGGCCTTCAGTACCTCGTGGAGTGGGAGGGGTACGGTCTGGAGGAGAGATGCTGGGTGCCGGTGGAGGACATCCTGGACCCTTCCTTACTGCAGGAATTTCACCGTCTCCACCCGCATTGTCCTGCGCCTCATCCTTCGGGTCGTCCCCGAGGCCGGTGTCAGCGCTTAGCGTGTCAAGGGAGGGGGGGGGGGGGACTGTCACAACTTCCACCAAAGTTGGTGCCTCTCCTTGTTCGGGCAGCATTCAGCGGACGTCACCGGCTTTCTAGCCTCCACCGATCTACATTTATTTTTCCATTTGTTTTGTCTGTATTGTATACACCTGGTTCCCATTACGTTTGAATTATTTCCCTATTTAACCCTCTGGAGCCATCATTGTTTTGTGCGTGTTCATTGTTGTCAGTTGTCTCGTTTTTGTGATTCTGGATTTTCATTTTCCTTGTTGTAAGATTGTTTTTGAGTAAATTTACTATTATTACTCATCTCTGTGTCCTGCGCCTGACTCCGCCTTACCCACCTCACCTAGACTCTGACAATGCCATAATTGAATAGATCATGCTAAACAAGATTGAAATGTTGTTATATAAAATCAACAAAAGACAACAATTTGTTAATTTGTCAAAAATCTGTTGAAAACACACCGGATGTATAATACTTTAGAATTGCATTGGGGGCATACTAATTTCACTGTACAGCCTTACCTATGAATTATGGATCAATGACATGGGGTATCAGTCTACTCAGTGACACCCAGAGAACATTAGCATTGTAGCTCTTATTGCGGGACTCTGAAACAACTGTGAATTGAGCCACATACAGTGCCTTGCGAAAGTATTCGGCCCCCTTGAACTTTGCGACCTTTTGCCACATTTCAGGCTTCAAACATAAAGATATAAAACTGTATTTTTTTGTGAAGAATCAACAACAAGTGGGACACAATCATGAAGGGACTTTGACTTGGCCATTCTAACACCTGGATATGTTTATTTTTGAACCATTCCATTGTAGATTTTGCTTTATGTTTTGGATCATTCAGAGATCCTCACTGAACTTCTGGAGAGAGTTTGCTGCACTGAAAGTAAAGGGGCTGAATAATTTTGCACGCCCAATTTTTCAGTTTTTGATTTGTTAAAAAAGTTTGAAATATCCAATAAATGTCGTTCCACTTCATGATTGTGTCCCACTTGTTGTTGATTCTTCACAAAAAAATACAGTTTTATATCTTTATGTTTGAAGCCTGAAATGTGGCAAAAGGTCGCAAAGTTCAAGGGGGCCGAATACTTTCGCAAGGCACTGTATATTGTCAACCTACTATGTGCATTGAACACTATTCAAGAGAAAAAACAATACTGAGTGGATGTTTTGGAGTCTGATAACTCTTGAGGAGGACGATGGGAAAAAATATATTTGGTATTGAGTGGACTCATACCCCATTTCATTGATCCCCAATCCTTAGGTAAAGCTGTACAGTGCAATATGAATGTCAATACACACAATAGGCTGACTGGGGAGGTGATATTTGCGTAAACTCTTCACAGTTGTGTTCTGTGGGTGTCACCTAGTCGCTGACCGGAAGGAGCTGCCATGGGCCCAGATGTCATCGAGGAGGTATACCAGACACTGCTGTCGGGGGATGCCATCCAGAACCCTGTCCATCAAACGCTCAAAAGTAGCTGGAGCATTGCACAGGCAGAAAGAAGCACAGGACCTTGAACTGCCAGTGTCCTCTGTTAGTGGAGTTTTGGCTCTGGCCTCTGTGGAGAGGGGCACCTGCCAGTAGCCACTGCGGAGCACAGAACCTCAGCTTGCCCCCCTTCTTAGTAGGAACCATGACGACTGGCGCCACCCAGGGGCTGTCAGAGGGCTCGATGAAGTCTGCCCGCTGCATCTCCAACAAAGCCTTGTCTGCAGCCTCCTGGCGTGCCAGCGGGATAAGGTGGGGACGCATCTCTATGGGTCGAGCATCACCTGTGTCGATCTCATGCTGCACCAGATGAGTCTGACCCACCTCTTCCTCACTCAGCGCAAAGCTGTCTTTGAACTCAAACAGCAACTGCCACAACCTTTCCTGCTGCTCGGGGTCAAGACCAACACAATTCCTCCCCCATATCTCCCTCAGTGTCCTCTCCTCTCCCATCTGGGGTAGCTAGGCTGGGGGGGGCGTGGCCCGGACTCACGGAGAGATGTGTCATAGGGGTAGCTGGGGGAATGTAAACAAACAGCCGTAGGTGACAAGGGGTCTGTGGAAAAGTCACACAGATGTGGGGTGGGGGAGGCAGCCATGAGTCTCTGTTGCTTTAACTGTTGGAGTAGGGTTTGTTGGGTTGAGTGAATGTGACATCCAACCACAGGATACAAGGGTTCTGCACAGCCGCCACACACACAGGATGACGCACAGTCCTGCCCCTTACTGTCAGAGTCATTATTCCTTTCCCTTTCATGGGTGCCAGCTCACCTGTGACTGTGTGGAGCTGCACAGTTGTGGGCTCACACTGAGTCCAACCTGGCACAATATCCGGCCTCACCAGAGTTACTGTGGATCCAGTGTCCACCAGGGCAGAGCAGGGCACCCACTCCACAGTGACAGGGACATGACAAAAGTCCCCAACACCGGTCCGGCCCACCACAACAACAGGCTCCAGCCGCTTGCCCTCGTCTGCTTCTGGGGGAAGTGGAGCCTTGCTTACCCGTCTGTGCCAGTGGGCTCCCCCTGAAGATGATGGTGGTTGGGAAAGAAAGCCAGGGGTCCGCACTACCCAGTCTATGCGGACCCCGAGACGTTTCCCTGAGCTCTGGGGGACATGGGGCAATCCCGGCGCAGATGGCCTGGCTGGCTACAACCCCAGCAGACTCTGGGACCAGGGTGTGTGTTTAGTGTCGCCTGTAGCGACACAGCACGAATGAGTTCTGTCATTTCAGCCACCCATGCAGGCTTTTCCGGCTCTGGGCTGCTCTGCCCCACAGCCCGCACAGAGGTTCTGTCTCCCTGCACCCCCACCAAAGCACCAGCTGAACCCCCAGCCCACACCAGCTCCCTCTCCAAAGCCATCTCCAAGTCTATCTGCGATGACTCAGGATGAGCCAGCTGGATCTGTATGCGCAGCTCCGTAGGAGAGAGAGCCTGTATGAACTGGTCCCGTGCTAGCTCGCTCTGCACGGAGGGGGGCATATGAGAATATGCCCACCGAGACAGGCTCTCAATGTCATTAGCTAGTACCCGTAGAGGCTCTCCAGGCTGCCTGTGTCTATTACTCAGTTCGGAGCGCAGCAGCCCGGGATGTACACACTGTCCATAGCGCCTCCTCAGTGCTCCCACTAAAGCACCATAATCATGTCTGTCCTCGGGGCTAATCAATATCAAACAGGCCAGAGCATCATCCGTGAGGCATAAAGCCAACTGCAGTGACCTTTCTTCATCCGACCACCCGCTAAAATTAGCTAACAGTTCAACCTGAGCATGAAAAGCTTCCCAATCCGCCTTACCGGAATACTTCGGGGTCTTAACTGATACGGACGCAGCCGGGAACTGGGCGCCGCCATGTTTGTTTACATCCTGAGCCCCAGATTCCTCGTCCCGCAGCGTCGACGTCACCCCTTCGGTACGCCCACCAGAATCCGCGCGAAGCACAGTCGACGAAGGACTCATGCCCGCTTCAGCCGCCATCACTCTAACGTCCTCCCTCAAGTGGCCTCTGGGCTCCGACGCCCTGGCGATCTCCTCAGCCAGATCCTCCGACATCCATGCACACGCACCTCATTGGCCATAATCGTCCCCTACCTCCACCTTCACTTTTGGATTCCCTCAAAAAATGTTCAACCCCCGTTCTCACCTACGGTAGCTAGCCACAGAAGCCACCTACCTAGCTGACTAACTTTTAACAACGTTTTTACTTCTGACACCAATGTAATGACCTGACTAGATCATAAAGGAACAATTGTCCAGACTGAGGCTTGAGTTTACGAGTTGACGGTTTATTAACCCAACTTTACACAGGCTACTGTTTGGCCGTAGCCCACGCCAAATAAATTAAGGATACCCAACAAACCAACTGTGACCTTCTCTTGTGAAGCCCAGACGTAAGAGAGAGAACAATGGCTAAACCTGGTCTTAACTTCCAATGCTCCATCCCCCTGCCCAACCCCCCTCCACGGCACTCCACCAACCGCCAGGATGCCCGGCATCAGAACATTCCAGGCATTCCCGTGATTGGCAGATAGCAGGTTGATTGGCATGTTGGACACCACGAACACTGGTAAGTACAACACAACCCACCAATAGCCTAACACATAACACACAGCTGTCTGTGCGGGTCGCTACAATAGAATTGTGTTCCAAATATTTGACGTGTATCTTTTTTGACTGGCAAAGACCAAACGGCGTTCCATATTCCAACTCCTAATTGACCTGTGGTTGGAGTTTTAATGTTGAATGTTGCAAAAAGTCCTGCCATTACTCACGTTCTAAATATTCCTTTGGAAGTCGGGTAGGATGATTATGATGCCAATATTTACTGTGGTTAGTTGGCTGTGGTCGGGCAGGAGATAAGGAGAGTGACAAAACCAATAAGGGCAACCTCAGGTTAACTAGAGATTACTTAGATCGTAGGTCATAGAGTACGACTAAGAACCATTGTGAGGGACGTAGCACAGCTCCACACACATACATTTGAAGATGATCCCTTGGCTTTGATTGACAGTAAAAGGGTTGCAGAAGTGGTGGAGCCTATCAAGCAGCCACCATACATGATGACATACAGCATCTTTGTTTATGTTTGTGTCATGCCCTTATCTGTTTCACCTGTCCTTGTGCTTGTTTCTACCCCACTCCAGGTGTCGCCCATCTACCCCACTTATCCCCTGGGTATTCATACCTGTGTTTTCTGTCTGTCTGTGCGAGTTCGTCTTGTTTGTTCAAGTCAACCAGCTCCTGTTTTCCCCAGTCTCTCTTTTTCTCCTCCTCCTGGTTTTGAACGTTGCCTGTCCTGACTCTAAGCCCGCCTGCCTGACCACTTTTCCTGACCCTGAGCCTGCCTGCCATCCTGTACCTTTGCCGCTACTCTTGATTATCGACCCCTGCCTGCCTTGACTTGTCGTTTGCCTGCCCCTGTTGTTGCAATAAACATGGTTACTTCAACACAGTCTGCACTTGGGTCTTACCTGAAACCTGATAGTGCGAACTGGCCATGACTGACTCAGCAGTCTTGGACCAGCTCTGCAATGCCATCACCTCCTAAGGAGCCATCATTAGTAGACACAAGGAGTTGCTTTGCGGTTTGATGGAAGGGTTCCAGGACATGGCTGAACATCACGACCTAGCATTGGCCACATTGCGGGAGCAATTCCGTGGGTTGCCTACCAGGCAGCCTACCACGACGGTAACCTCCCAGCCCCTCAGTAACCCGGCTGCTAGCAGCGCCGTGACCCCGGTTTCCCGGGAACCCCGCTTACCTCCCCCGGAGTGCTACAATGGTGATTCTCTTGGCTCCAGCAATACAATCCCTCCATTGACTGGGCTACTGGTGCCATTGTGGGCTGGAGCCCGTCCTGCCACACTCATTGCCTGATATCAGCTCTGCCTGCCCCGGGACGTCTTCCTGGGGGCTTGGAAATTGCCAGCGCTCTAGAGAGGTTCCAACCAACTCAATGCACCATAGTACACATGTCAATCAGGAACTCTGCCTGGGAAGTCCCAGCAGTTGTCTTATATGTGGCTATACACAGACAAGTTATACAGTGCCTTGCGAAAGTATTCGGCCCCCTTGAACTTTGCAACCTTTTGCCACATTTCAGGCTTCAAACATAAAGATATAAAACTGTATTTTTTTGTGAAGAATCAACAACAAGTGGGACACAATCATGAAGTGGAACGACATTTATTGGATATTTCAAACTTTTTTAACAAATCAAAAACTGAAAAATTGGGCGTGCAAAATTATTCAGCCCCTTAAGTTAATACTTTGTAGCGCCACCTTTTGCTGTGATTACAGCTGTAAGTTGCTTGGGGTATGTCTCTATCAGTTTTGCACATCGAGAGACTGAAATTTTTTCCCATTCCTCCTTGCAAAACAGCTCGAGCTCAGTGAGGTTGGATGGAGAGCATTTGTGAACAGCAGTTTTCAGTTCTTTCCACAGATTCTCGATTGGATTCAGGTCTGGACTTTGACTTGGCCATTCTAACACCTGGATATGTTTATTTTTGAACCATTCCATTGTAGATTTTGCTTTATGTTTTGGATCATTGTCTTGTTGGAAGACAAATCTCCGTCCCAGTCTCAGGTCTTTTGCAGACTCCATCAGGTTTTCTTCCAGAATGGTCCTGTATTTGGCTCCATCCATCTTCCCATCAATTTTAACCATCTTCCCTGTCCCTGCTGAAGAAAAGCAGGCCCAAACCATGATGCTGCCACCACCATGTTTGACAGTGTGTTCAGGGTGATGAGCTGTGTTGCTTTTACGCCAAACATAACGTTTTGCATTGTTGCCAAAAAGTTCAATTTTGGTTTCATCTGACCAGAGCACCTTCTTCCACATGTTTGGTATGTCTCCCAGGTGGCTTGTGGCAAACTTTAAACAACACTTTTTATGGATATCATTAAGAAATGGCTTTCTTCTTGCCACTCTTCCATAAAGGCCAGATTTGTGCAATATACGACTGATTGTTGTCCTATGGACAGAGTCTCCCACCTCAGCTGTAGATCTCTGCAGTTCATCCAGAGTGATCATGGGCCTCTTGGCTGCATCTCTGATCAGTCTTCTCCTTGTATGAGCTGAAAGTTTAGAGGGACGGCCAGGTCTTGGTAGATTTGCAGTGGTCTGATACTCCTTCCATTTCAATATTATCGCTTGCACAGTGCTCCTTGGGATGTTTAAAGCTTGGGAAATCTTTTTGTATCCAAATCCGGCTTTACACTTCTTCACAACAGTATCTCGGACCTGCCTGGTGTGTTCCTTGTTCTTCATGATGCTCTCTGCGCTTTTAACGGACCTCTGAGACTATCACAGTGCAGGTGCATTTATACGGAGACTTGATTACACACAGGTGGATTGTATTTATCATCATTAGTCATTTAGGTCAACATTGGATCATTCAGAGATCCTCACTGAACTTCTGGAGAGAGTTTGCTGCACTGAAAGTAAAGGGGCTGAATAATTTTGTCGCCCAATTTTTCAGTTTTTGATTTGTTAAAAAAGTTTGAAATATCCAATAAATGTCGTTCCACTTCATGATTGTGTCCCACTTGTTGTTGATTCTTCACAAAAAAATACAGTTTTATATCTTTATGTTTGAAGCCTGAAATGTGGCAAAAGGTCGCAAAGTTCAAGGGGGCCGAATACTTTCGCAAGGCACTGTATTTGCATGATTTACGATAATTAATTCATTATTACCATTTTGTTTCATTCATGTGACAGACCAATACTGGTTCATAATATGTGACAGACCAATACCTCACGAGGCTTTTCTTTAAGCTGAGACCTTGAAACTGAGATATCGTTCGTTCATTCACAAAACAAGGTCTAGGCGT
This sequence comes from Oncorhynchus mykiss, assembly GCF_057628025.1. NCBI lineage: Eukaryota > Metazoa > Chordata > Actinopteri > Salmoniformes > Salmonidae > Oncorhynchus > Oncorhynchus mykiss. The sequence goes on from NC_143050.1 coordinate 19,609,722, forward strand.
ACTACCAAATTGCAGCTACTGATAGTGAGGATTTGTACAGTGAGCCACTTGCATGAACACAAAAATTGGTTTATAGAACAGCACATGAATAGAACACATGAATTAGTTATAAAAATGGCACAAACATTAAAATTCCATTACAACAGTTTCCCAGACCAATGCATAAGTCACCACAGCCATGCGAATCCAGTTCAGGTGTCACATGGGCTGGCCAGCCATGGGTGGTAGCACATAAGGCAATGCACTTTCCAGATGGCATTTTGGCCGGTTGAATGGCCCACTGATGGTCCAGTTCCATGGTGTCTCTTTCTGTAGTAACTGCCAGAGGGGAGTACTGATGGTGGAGTGGGGCTTTCAATGTCAGTTCTGGGAGATTCCGGATGAGATTGACATTGGAGACGTGTGTTGGTTCACTATGATGAACACATGATCTTGTGGTTGCATCCTCCCCATACACCATAACGTCACCAAATCAACATGTACGGCAACTCCAAGGCAGACTGGAGAGGTGCAATTCCTATGACATGTGATGGCCCAGTAAATTGATGGTTGTGTTACACCATAATGTCAACAAGTCAACATACAGCAACTCCAGGAAAGACAGCCAGGATGGTGGACAAGATTTTAAAAATGTTTTAAAAATGTGCCAGCTCAACCCAAACATCAGAAGAGTGCACCGAAACATCCCAATGTGCATCACAAATTCAGTGAGGCAGCGGAAGGTCATGTTGGATTCAGGCAGCCGTTTTGGACTAGCATTGAGTCAAAGCTTAAGGAGACACAAGTTATACCACAGTCAGTATGCCACAAGTTGTGGAGCTAGGGAGAGGGTAGGGAGAGGGTGTCCTAGGGAGAGGGTGTCCAGAGTTCTCTTTCCTTTTGTTGGAGCCTCCGAGTTGCCTCATTGATCCAAAAAGAGGCATGTGACTTGGAATACTAGGTGTTTAAATGCCAAGCTGTGTTCTGCCTTTTCTATATTCAGACAATCCCAGCTAATATCAAATGTTACCGCAACTTTAGAGAAGGCTTCCATTAGGTCATTAACTAACGTTTTCGTAGGAATGTTCCTGTGATGTGCAAGGAATGTTTCCAAGAGACCATTCCCTTAATGTCAAATAGAACTTACCCAGAACGTGGTTACCATGTTCTCAGAATTTAAGATGTGAATGTTTTAGACACATTTCATGGGAATGTTGCAAGAAAATTAATGTGTCCAGTTTTCTGAGGGTTAGAATATTCCATCAACTTCCCACCAAAAGTACACTGATCACTGATTTAATATACTAATTTCAGAAATGTAAGACCTTTCTGTATAGTTGTCTAATGTTGGTGGGGTATGTTAACCTGTTTTAATGACAGTACTGAATCACTATGATCAATAAAATCATTTTCTTCAGTGTACTTCTAACAGAGCTGAGATGTATTTAAAAGTGCATTCACCCTTTTTCTTACACCTATCAAGTAGTTTCATCTACATAAGTGCCTATAGAGGAGGGGTTCAGGTATCTTCTGGACAGTGCCTAACTATAGTGGCCCAATAAGCAAATGCCCTAAAGATATATTTTATTGGGATCGTGGTTGGGGCATTTTAAATTGGTGCTGGTGGTCTGGGTTCAAGACCCAGTAGGTAGTAACCCTACTCTGCCCTTGACCAGCACAAAAACATCCTGTGGCGTATTGCATTAGTATCGAATAGCCCTTGCGATATGCAACTTTTCAGGGAAGTTAGGAACCAATATACACAGGCAGTTAGGAAAACAAAGGCTAGCTTTTTCAAACATAAATTTGCATCCTGTAGCACAAACTCCCAAAAGTTCTGGGACACTGTAAAGTCCATGGAGAATAAGAGCACCTCCTCCCAGCTGCCCACTGCACTGAGGCTAGGCAACACTGTTACCACCGATAAATCCGCGATAATTGAGAATTTCAATAAGCATTTTTCTACTGCTAGCCATGCTTTCCACCTGGCTACCCCTACCCTGGTCAACAGCCCTGCACCCCCCACAGCAACTTGCCCAAGGCTCCCCTTTTCTCTTTCACCCAAATCCAGATAGCTGATGCTCTGAAAGAGCTGCAAAATCTGGACCCCTACAAATCAGCCGGGCAAGACAATCTGGACCCTCTCTTTCTAAAATTATCCGCTGAAATTGTTGCAACCCTTATTACTAGCCTGTTCAACCTCTCTTTCGTATCATCTGAGATCCCCAAAGATTGGAAAGCTGCCACAGCCATCCCCCTCTTCAAAGGGGGTGACACTCTAGACCCAAACTGCTACAGACCTATATCTATCCTATCCTTTCTAAGGTCTTCGAAAGCCAAGTTACCAAACAGATCACTGACCATTTCGATTACCACCGCACCCTCTGCGCTATGTAATCTGGTTTCCGAGCTGGTCATGGGTGCACCTCAGCCACGCTCAAGGTCCTAAACGATATCATATCCGCCATCGATAAGAGACAATACTGTGCAGCTGTATTCATCGACTTGGCCAAGGCTTTCGACTCTGTCAATCACCACATTCTTATCGGCAGACTCAACAGCCTTGGTTTCTCAAATGACTGCCTCGCCTGGTTCTTCAACTACTTCTCAAACAGAGTTCAGTGTGTCAATTCGGAGGGCCTGTTGTCCAGACCTCTGGCAGTCTCTATGGGGGTGCCACAGGGTTCAATCCTCGGGCCCACTCTTTTCTCTGTATACATCAATGATGTCGCTCTTGCTGCTGGTGATTCTCTGATTCACCTCTACGCAGATGACACCATTCTGTATACTTCTGGGCCTTCTTTGGACACTGTGTTAACTAACCTCCAGGTGAGCTTCAATGCCATACAACTCTCCTTTCCTCATGGACTCCAACTGCTCTTAAATGCAAGTAAAACTAAATGCATGCTCTTCAACCGATCGCCCACACCTGCCGGCCCGTCCAGCATCACTACTCTGGACGGTTCTGACTTAGAATATGTAGACAACTACAAATACCTAGGTGTTTGGTTAGACTGTAAACTCCCCTTCCAGACTCACATTAAGAATCTCCAAAATGAAATCTAGAATCAGCTTCCTATTTCGCAACAAAGCATCCTTCACTCATGCTGCCAAACATACCCTCGTAAAACTGACTATCCTACCGATCCTTGACTTTGGCGATGTCATTTATAAAATCCAACACTCTACTCAGCAAATTGGATGCAGTCTATCACAGTGCCATCTGTTTTGTCACCAAAGCCCCATGTACTACCCACCACTGCGACCTGTATGCTCTTGTTGGCTGACCCTCGCTTCATATTTGTCGCCATCTCAGCTCACTGGTCACCATAGCAGCACCCACCCGTAGCACGCACTCCAGCAGGTATATTTCACTGGTCATCCCCAAAGCCAATTCCTCCTTCGGCTGCCTTTCCATCCAGTTCTCTACCAATGACTGGAACGATCTGCAAAAATCACTGAAACTGGAGACTCATATCTCCCTCACTAGCTTTAAGCACCAGCTGTCAGACCAGCTCACAGATCACTGCACCTGTACATAGCCCATCTGTAAATAGCCCATCCAACTACCTCATCCCCATACTGTTATTTATTTGACTGTAAATATACTATTTCTATGGTATTATTGACTGTATGTTTGCTTGTTTATTGTTTACGTGTAACTCTGTGTTGTTGTTTGTGTCGCACTGCTTTGCTTTATCTTGGCCAGGTTGCAGTTGTAAATGAGAACTTGTTCTCAGCTAGCCTACCTGGTTAAATAAAGGTGAAATACTTTTTTTTTAAACTCTCACATTCTTAGCAATATATAGTAATGCCCTTATTTGGCAACAGTTACAACACGCCTATCTGATCTAATTCAAATCAGTTTGTTCTACATTGTATATGTGGTGTAGATTTGAAAAATACAATAGAGTTCTCTTTGAGATGCTCAGCTATATAGAATGAATAAATACTGATCATTTATGAGGTGGAAATGTAGTCATAATTCATGCTCAAGGGGAAATCCTGCCGATTCCCGTCTTTCAATAAGAAACTCATTTTCAGTTGATCCGATAGGTGTGTTGCAAATGTTGCCAAATAATGACGCTAAAATATTTTGTTACGTGTGAGAGTAGGGTGATTAAGGGTAATTCCCCAAAAAAGTGTTTACTATTTATATTTTATTGTCGGACATACAATACTTTAAAAACAACAGCAACAATATCTATAAATCTAACCACTTTTTCAGTGAAATATTTTTCCACAACCATCCATTTTATAAAGGAGAGACATTACAGATGATAAAAAATCATGGTTGTGTTTTGTTTTACCTTGACTACGGGTATATCAAAAACTAAAAGGCCTTTTTTAGGATTGGCCACTAGCCTATTTTATGTGGTGGTCACTGTGACAAGCACTGACCATGGGTGCATTAACGTAATTAAACCACAGGATGGCAGACAAGGGTTAATTACCAAGAACAATCGGATATGAAATAATGTGACAGGGCTTTTCTCAAATCAAAATTGAATCCAATTCTATATGTCACGAGTTTCGTGAACAGCAGGTGTAGACTAACAGTGAAATGCTTACTTCTCAACAACGCAGAGAGAAAACATTTGAAATAATATAATAATAATAACACTAGGTATGCAGGGGTATGAGGTAATTGAGGTAAATATAGGTAGGGATAAAGTGACTCGGCAACAGGATAAATTATTAACAGTAGCAGTAGCGTGTGTGAGGAGTCAAAAGAGTTAGTGCAAAAAGGGTCAGTGCAGGTAATTGGTTAACTATTTAGCAGTCTTATGGCTTGGAGGTTGAAACTGATCAGGGTTCTGTTGGTTCCAGACATGGTGCATAGATACCGCTTGCTGTGTGGTAACAGAGAGAACACTCTATCACTTAGGTGGCTGGAATCTTTGACAATTTATAGGGCCTTCCTCTGACACAGCCTGGTATAGAGGATCTGGGAGACAGGGTGCTCTGACCAATGATGTAATGGGCCGTACGTACTACCCTCTGTAGCGCCTTGTGGTTGGATGCCAAGCAGTTGCCATACCAAACGGTGATGCAGTCAGTCAAGATGCTCTCAATGGTACAGCTGTAGAAATGTTTGAGTATCTGAGGCCCCATGACAAATCTTTTCAGCCTCCTGAGCGGGAAGTGGCGTTGTCATGCCTTCATCACTGCTGTGTTGGTGTGTGGACCATGATAATTCCTTAGTGATGTGGACACTGAGGAACTTGAAGCTCTCGACCCGCTCCACTACACCCCCAACAATCTGGATGGGGATGTGCTTGGCTCTCCATTTCCTGTAGTCCACGATCAGCTCCTTTGTCTTGCTGACGTTGAGGGGGGGTTGTTGTTCTAGCACCACACTGCCAGATCACTGACCTCCTCTCTATAGCCTCTCAAATAGGCTTACTTTGGTAAACTCATGAAATCCTTGGTAATGTTTCATAACACACTTACTGAGTTATTTATCATAGGGTCTATTTATCACACTGTTTATTAACATAGGCAGCCGATACCGGGCGCTAGATCTGCACTTGTCACGCCCTGACCTTAGTATTCTATGTTTTCTTTATTATTTTGGTTAGGTCAGGGTGTGACATGGGTGATATATGTGTTTTTGTACTGTCTAGGGGTTTTGTAGGTTTATGGGGTTGTTTACTATCTAGGTGTTTATGTATGCTTATGGTTGCCTAGATTGGTTCTCAATTAGAGGCAGCTGTTTATCGTTGTCTCTAATTGGGAACCATATTTAGGCAGCCATCTTCTTTGGGTATTTTGTGGGTTATTGTCTATGTCTATGTCTATGTGCCTGTACTCGTATTATTATAGCTTCACGTTCGGGTTGTTGTTTTGTATAGTTTGTTAAGTGTTCTTCGTCTTCAATAAAAGTATGTATTCATCTCACGCTGCCTTGGGGGTATGCTTAGGGTATGCAACAGCTTAGGGTATGCAACATTTTAGGTTGCCCGAAAATCTGAAAATGGTGGTGTAAATGGTGTTTTATTAAGATGGCTTGCCATTAAAGCTAGTTAAGGAAAAATATGCCTTTGCATCTTAAATGGAGGATGCTGTACGAGTGTTTTACGGGCTGGGCTAATCAATAATAGAAGACAGTGCAGATCTAGCTTCTACTATCGGTTGTCCCTAACTATTTATTAGTGTGGGGCACATTTGTGTAGACTAACCTACGCTTTTTCATATCCTAGGCATATTTATAATTTTCTAACCTCAAATTATATAAGCAGCTGCTTCAAATTGGTTGTTTTCACCAGTAGCATATACCATGGTTATTAGGCCTAGGCTATTTGATGCAAATGTTTTGAAGGTCCCAAACAATCATTCTGAATCCCATGTAAAATAATATTTAGAGTGACTAAAATATCACTCATAATAGTTTTGTGGGATCGAAATACTGAACTTTTTTTTCATGTATGGCTAACTAAGGGGAAGTTTGAAAAGACAAGCTGAGTGGGCGGGGAGCTTAAATTAATGAGCTTGCGTTGACTGAAAAAGCCTACAGTGCCTTCAGAAAGTATGAATTTGTCCATTATTCCTTTCAAAATTCTTGAAGCTCTGTCAAATTGGTTGTGGATCATGGCTAGACAACCATTTTCAGGTCTTGCCATAGATTTTCAAGTAGATTTAAGTCAAAACTTTAACTTGGTCACTCAGGAACATTCACTGTCTTCTTGGAAAGCAGCTTCAGTGTAGATTTGGCTTTGTGTTTTAGGTTATTGTCCTGCTGAAAGATGAATTCATCTCCTTGTGTAATGGGTGCGTGTTGGTGGCAGGGAAGTCAGGTGCAGGAGTACGAACTTGGTATAAACTGAGTTGTTTAATAAGTGCTGACCATACTCCAAAACCCAAAATATACAAAATAACAAAAGTGGGAACAAAACCTATCGCACACCAACACAACTTACACATCACATACAATCAAACAATCTCCGACAAGGACATGAGGGAAAACAGAGGGTTAAATACACAACATGTATTTGATGGGATTGGAACCAGTTGTGAAGGAAGACAGGACAATACCAATGGAAAATGAAAAACGGATCAGTGCTGGCTAGAAGGTCGGTGACGTTGACCACTGAACACCGCCCGAACAAGGAGAGGGACCGACTTTGGTAGAAGTCGTGACACCTAGTGTCTGGTGAAAAGCAGCTTTCCTGTGCCTAGCTCCATTCTGTTTATTTTTTTATCCTGAAAAACTCCCCGGGATTTAAAGATTACAAGCATATCCATAACATGATGTAGCCACCACTATGCTTGAAAATATGGAGAGAGGTACTCAGTAATGTGTTGTATTGAATTTGCCCCAACCATAACACTTTGTATTCAGGACATAAAGTTAATTGCTTTGACACATTTTTTTCCAGTATTACTTCAGTGCCTTGTTGCAAACATGTTTTGGAATATTATATTCTGTACAAGCTTCCTTCTTTTCACTCTGTCAATTAAGTTAGTATTGTAGAGGGACTGCAATGTTGTAGATCCATCCTCAGTTTTCTCCTATCACAGCCATTAAACTCTGTAAATGTTTTAAAGGCACCATTGGCCTCATAGTGAAATCGCTGAATGGTTTCCTTCCTCTCCGGCTGAGTTAGGAAGGACGCCTGTATCTTTGTAGTGACTAGGTGTATTGATACACCATCTAAAGTGTAATTAATAACATCACCATGCTCAAAGGGATATTCAATGTCTGCTTTTTTTGACCCATCTACCAAAAGGTGCCCTTCTTTGCGAGGCATTGGAAAACCTCCCTGGTCTTTGTGGTTGAATCTGTGTTTGACTGAGGGACCTTACAGATAATTGTATGTGTGGGGTACAGAGATGAGGTAGTGATTAAAAATGATGCTTGCCATAAGAAAGGGGTTGAATAATTTCGAAAAACATAATTCCACTTTCAAATGATGGAGTATTGTGTGTAGGCCAGTGACAAAAATGTTAAACTTAATCCATTTAAAATTCAGGCTGTAACACAACAAAATGTGGAAAAGGGCAAGGGGGTTGAATACTTTCTGAAGGCACCGTATCAAGAAATGTGGATGCAGTAAGCAGTATTGCAGTAAAATCAGCTCAAGCAAATGTGGTGATACACAAAGCAATTCAAACAACACTGAAATTGCATCAATTATGTAATTTTGTTTCGCAATGATGTCACCTTAATCCTTTAATAATCATGCCTCCTGAATCCAGGTGTTTGACATGGGGGAGGGGACCAGTAACTTTATGATCAAACTTTATCAATGTAGTAGCAACATTTTTCCTACTTTGGTCATCATACTTTGAACTGGTTTAATCCAAATAACTTCTAATTTCATGAAAAACATGATTTTGACTGTTATTTACCTTAAACTTTCTTTCATGAGCATTATTGGTTTCAGTCTTTTGCCTTGCAACATTGGCGCACTTGTACAGTTTTTCAGTGTATGTGACTGGCTGTCTGCTATGGTGTCTGCAGACACTGCGTCGAGATTAGAAGAAAACACAATTTCTGAGGGGTATCCTCTCGGCTGAAGTGGTCTTTACTGGTATTCGACATTTCCCAGGTGTTTCATATAGCAGTCCGATGTAAAAAAAAAAAAAAAAAAAATTACGCTGTAATACCGCCTTTATGCATGAAGGTAGTCTCTCGTAGCGTATTCCCCTCTGCCCTCAGCAGCACGTAAGAGCTCTACCACTGAGGAAGCTGGATTGAGCCAGCCTTCTTTAGCACCGGGATGTTTTCTTGCTTTGTCAGCTGTGTCCTTGCAGCCTATAATGCAATATAGCTACCTCCGTATTGATCAAAACCACGGACTTTAAACTAGAACAGCAATTGATCAGACCGCCAGGGTTCGTTATCACTCATTTCCCCTGGCCCAGCTACACCTAGGACCAGCCTATTGCGGACCTTGAACAAGGGCGCATCACGTTCACTTTTATTTTTTTGCTACCCGGTAAAGATGACTTTAAAATCCAATAAAAACGAACCTGCTGTCATACTTGAGCGGGTCAACAGCGCTCGAACAGCCCTCTCCGACCTGTACCTGGAGCAGCTCCTCCAAAATAAACCAAAGCCGGAAAAGGTAAGCGGTTTACTCTACAATACATTCATACCATTGCCATAATAATATAATTATAGAAAATGTCTTAATCAGATCAGAAGTAGGCCTATACGCCTATATGGAAGGCTGTATGTAGCCTACATTCATTCATTGGTGATGTTGTAAAGCAATACAGATATGTCCATCAACTTCATTGCATCAGTTCAAGACGCAGGGGGTAAGAGGATGCGCAGGTCAGCGCCGATACAACCCGGTTTAAGACGATCATTTTGGTGTTCATGTGCTTTTTGTGTTTTTCATATACATGATTAAATATAGGTTTAATTCTATTCTTCACATTTTGCCATGAGGATGAGAGAACATTTTGCAGTTTGAAAGTTAATTCCCTGCTACTCTACACATTTTGGCATGAGGCTGAGAGAACATTTTGCGTTTTTGAAGTAACTGTTCAGTGAATATTCTGTTAACTCATTCTCAAATAATGTTGTTAGGAAAACGGCTAACTTCTTGCATTTCAACACATTTTGCCATGGAGCAGAGAGAAAAATGTGCAGTTTTATTGCTCAGCTCATGCTGTTCTACACATTTCGCCATGAGGATGAGAGAACATTTTGCAGATTTAAAGCAAATGTCCTGCTACTCTACAAATTTGGCCATGAAGCTAAGAGAACATTTTGCGGTTTTAAAGTAACTGTCCAGTGAATATCTTGTTAACTCATAACCAAATAATGACCCATCCTATATTCATATTTGTGGCCAAAGCATAAATTGTAGGGAAAAAACACTTAAATAAACCCATCTCAAGCAGACCATTTAAAAAATGCTTGTTATTTCCTCATAGAGGATGGCGTCATCCTCCTGAGGAAGTTGAGCTGGTCAGTCAGCGGTCTACTCGCATGAATATTTTGAATGACCGGTATAAGCCCACACCATTCTGGTGTTGGAGTACACCCACACCATTCCATAACAGAAAAGCTGCTTTTAACATACTTAATTACCTTTTTTTGGAAGGAAAACTGTAATTAATTATAGGCATATTTCATAAAAATCTGGAAACACTGGACAGGTACTTTATAGGTCGACTTTGGGCAAAAACGCAAGAGTAACAGCTTTAAACTATGTTTTTTAATACATGTTTTATTTCACCTTTATTTAACCAGGTAGGCCAGTTGAGAACAAGTTCTCATTTACAACTGCGACCTGGCCATGATAAAGCAAAGCAGTGCCACAAAAACAACAACACATAGTTACACATAAACAAACGTACAGTCATATAACTGACAAATGCGCCTTCATACCAGGTAATTTAATGCAACAACAAAAAAAGGTGATGAATAAGATATTTGGCTACAGATCTTATCGATCTCTACAGCTTCCATCCAAAAACAAATGCTGTGAAATGACGTCAACACATACTGGAGGAGTTACTGGCTAGCTACAAGTGGCTAGCTTAGCTAGCAAACTAGCTACGTCGGTCGCGGTGCGCATTACCAGAATTACACATCACTGAACCACCAAAGGCACACTCCATTTCTGTTTGGAAATTGAGAAGTAGGGGGTCGTAAACTTGACCTGAATATTGGGGCAGGACATGTGGCAATTTCACCTATGTCTTGCACATGTTCAAAGTTTCAGTCTAGGTCACTCCTAAAACATTACTGCATCATGAAAAATTCAGTGCTTGTCAAATCCCATCTTAATTTGCACCAGACAAGTCATAATAAGTAAGATTCAGTTCTGCTATTTCTCTAACAAGGAACAGAAACCACACACCAGGCACATAGAGGAAACAGGTTAACTGTTTCACAGCAATAGGGAAGATACATGTGATGTCTACATAATGGATAGTTGTATCCTTTAGAAGAGGGGACTGACATTGGTACTCATAGACAGTATAGGCCTACTACTGTTTTTAACACTTCTTTCCACTTGTTTAGACATGCACATATGTTGACCATGTACAGCATCTCAATTCAACAATGTGTTACGCTCCTATAATAAGCTGCAATTACATCAAGGGATGTTTTCCAAACTGAGACACCTGCTCTGGATGTTTTAATATGGATTTTCATCTGTCTTCTTAATTATTTGTGATAGACTTCCACGTGTCTTTTAAGGGACTTACAGCAGTAGTATGATCCCATTCCAACCACACAATTCACCATGGACCTTTGACCCCACAGGTGAGGACTTAATGTTATCAGCCTCTTGATGAGGCACTACTGTAGTAGATTAGCCGAGCCCAGGCAGATTGTTAATCCCCTCAGTCCCCTAGATCAGGTTGACATTCTCAAATCCTTGTCTTTGTTTGCTTGCTTGAGTGAAATGCAGAGCCAGGTGTACCTATTCAACGCAGGCAGGAGGTTAACGAACAAACCCCTCTTCTCCTTTGTCTGTCTCAAGGGGGGATTTCTTGGCATGTGATGATTGGACAATAGGCCTGGTCAGGGTCAGAGGATTAGGGTTAGGGTGCATGGTAGAGCTGGACGATAGGGACAAAAATCCATATCGCGATAAATTGCCTGAATTGATGCAATAATGATCAATATAAGGATACATGTATTACATTAATGTGCACCCCATTCATGTGCTACTACTAGTTTGATGGTTGTAGCCATCAGTTGTCCTATTAACAATCACCCATATTCACAAACTCTAGTGCCCTGTAGGGCCCCTACTGCCTGGAGTTTGATGGGATTTACTTGAGGACTGGGTCACCCCTCTATTTTAGGCTCCTGAGTGGCGCAGCGGTCTAAGGCACTGAATCTCAGTGCTAGAGGCGTCACTACAGACCCTGGTTCGAGCCTTGATTCGATCCCAGGCAGTATCACAACTGTCCGTGATTGGGCGGTGCAAAATTGGCCCAGCGTCGTCCGGGTTAGGGGAGGGTTTGGAGGGGTAGGCCATCATTGTAAAATAAGAATTTGTTCTTAACTGACTTGCCTAGTTAAATAAAAACATTTTAAAATGGATGTTTATTGGCCGCGTACACAGTTTAGCAGGTGTTGCAGCGAAATGCTTATGTTACTAGCTCCTAACAATGCAATAAAATGTCAACCAATTCAAATGTAATGGACAGAAAAAAATACAAGAAATCAAGAACGATGGGATAAATCTGATTAACAAGCCAAATAGCACTGTAGGAGTAATCAAATTCAATCTATATGTATGAGCACAGGTGTCTGTACATAGCCTTGCTACTCTTTTTTCAAATGTCTTTTTACTGTTGTTTTATTTCTTTACTTACCTACACACACACACACACACACACACACACACACACACACACACACACACACACACACACACACACACACACACATACCTTTTTCTTTCTTTTTTCGCACCATTGGTTAGAGCCTGTAAGTAAGCATTTCACTGTAAGGTGAACCTGTTGTATTCGGCACACGTGACAAATAAACTTTGATTTGATTTGATTTGAGAATTGATACAAGATCAACTAATAATGATATGGACAGCAGTAGACGCATTAGAGTAAGCAATGTCAAGAATCCAGTGTATGAATAAATATGCTGTGTGTATAAACAGTGTAATTAAAATACAATGTACAGTAGTAGAAATATTCTGATGATCTACGTCGGGGATACAATATTTAAATATGCAGTGTGAAATGGGAAATGACCCGTGGTTCAATGTCTCTATAACATAGGTTCCAGTGGTTCACTCTGCTTGATCAGTGAAGGAGGAGCAAACGAGGGAGGGAGAAAGTCAGCCAATCAAGTTCGAAAGAAGTCATGATACTTCCAAAAAGGAAAACATGTCCTCTGATTGATACGTAAAACAAAGTATGTCTGAAAGTGACATTGAAGTAGCAACTTTAACATTGTGAAAACGTTGAGTGCTGAGAAGGGATTTCTTGCATGGACTCTTTCCCTGACATCATGTGTAATAACCTAGTGCAGAGCCTCATGTTAAAGTGTACCTCAATGAGAAGCTGAAATGTGAAATCTGCATCTATTGTGAAATCTGGAATATCTTAGAGATGAGTGCTGGTGTCTCGTTGTTTGCATGTATGTGTGTGTGTCCAAAATTGACTGTACTATTCCATCTTTGTGATGCTTGCCTTGGACTGCAAGTGTGTATTTTGCGTCTGTAGCTGAACTGAAAAGCGACTCTAGCCAGATCGATTAGAGTGCAGTATGTTTGTAAGGCTTCCTGTGTGTGTTACCCGCCTGACGTGTGCAGACTCAGCCTGCTCCTGCCTGCCACACACTGAGTCATGTTTCACTAGAGACTAGCCTAATCATCCAGGCTAAAGAACTGCAGCTGTCTATAAATAGACACATAGCCACGTCTGCCTAACACACAATGTCTCCCATCCTAAACTCCTGTGTCATTGGTGCAGTTTAAACCTATCAGTCCCGAGACCCCAGCAAAAATCGTCTTTTCATTTATGCATGTCCAGCCCTTATATATAATAATAATTTTGGAGGTGCTTATATTTGTCCTGTTATAGACAAGTGTGTAATGGATATGTGTTTTTTCCCATATCCCAACTCCCCCTGAGACACCCGCAGAGAGTGAGGTCACGGCCAGGGTCGCCATTGTACAACAATTAGGATTAAGTGCCGTGCTCAAGGGCACAGCAACAGATTTATCACCTTGTTGGCTCCGGTATTCAAACCAGCAACCTTTCAGTTACTGGCCCAACGTCCTAACCTCGAGGCTACATGCCAATGAAGTCCTTTTCAGGACAACCATGGCTGCAAGTAGAGCACAAAACAATTTGACATAAACAGTTGCAGTCATGAGTATTATTGACAAATGTAAATAAATCAAAAATAGGTCAGCCAAAGCAAAAACCTGAAAAAAATGAATTTATATGAATGCTGTAAGTATATACATTGTTTGCTCAATGGGAAAGGAATATCCAACTAGTTAGTGACAACTGTTTGGAGTTTGTGACAGCAACTATGTGAGCTTATTGCAAAATTAGAGACACTATTTCCTGGGACTTCCTATGATCTTCTAAAGAAGAACCCCTTACTTTCTAACGACTCTTGTGTAGCTTGTGAGCATCATAGAGCAGAATAAGTGCAGGTTCGTCAGCCTCAGCTTTTCATAGTGACAGTAGCTTTTAATAGTTCGTAGCTCAAACCATTCGGGACTCTACAGACTTTTTGTACAAAGTACGGGCCCCTTCGGGATCCGTCCTTGTCTCACAAACACCACTCTAGCTCAGCCCCCGTAATCACACAGACAAATGTTTGGTATCTACAGATGCAGAAGAAATAGACAAATCCAATGGTACAACAAGTTAGAAGTCCAAAACGCACAGGCGTTACAGTGGAACTCATTGGATTAAACAGGGACAGACAGACACTAGAACATTGTGAATGTGCTTGTGTTACATCCCCTCATTTAAACAAAAAACATGACCCCATGAACAATGTGGCTCTCTGATTTCATATCAAACTTTGCTGGCCTTGTTATCCCTCAAACATGATTACAGAGACATTAGATCCAGTTTCCACCTTAAACTATTTGTCTAGCAATATTGTGCTGTTCCTGTTTCACTGGAACACTTATTCTTTCAAATGGTGTATTCACAGCCATCATAAACACTGGATTGGATTATGGGAACCACAGACAAATGAAAGAACACACAACACTGAGCCTTATAGCTGTTTTGTAAAAAAACATGGCCTCATTGTTTTTTATACCCCTCCCCCACTTTTCCCTTTTCCCTTTCAATACCCAAGCTTCCTTCAGAGATGGAAGAGGAAGCGAGAAACCCCACTCACTGTTTTCTTTTCTCTGTTTTTTTTCTGGTTCAATTAAAGTCAATGAACTTAGTAGACCAGACCTAGCTGCTATTGCATTGGTGTCTATGGGAGACACACCCAGTTAAGTATACCGGAACAGACCATTTTCTTCAATGGTAAATGGCCTGAGTGAACTATCTTCATTTGTGAACATGTTTACTTACATTGATCCGTACATACTTTGCGTCAGTCACTGGTGCACGACTACAACTCCCAGAGGCCTCTGTTCACACAATGAGATCAGGGGTCAGCACCAATGACTCACTTGTGCAAAAAAAAAACAAGGATTCAAGACAGCTTGTTTTTCTTTGACTCAGAGATCACGTGACCCCCTTCCCCTCTGACACTGCTCAGTGCAGTGGAAGTAGGAAGCCACAGAAGAACAGTGTTTTTCTTCTGGGAGACTGTGAGTGCCAAGGAACTGCCCAGTTGAATCCACCCTGGCACGTTGGAGCCTGTAACTGTTTTTTCAGATAGCGTATCAAACTATGTTGCATTCCTGACTCCTTGACTAGTTCAGCAATATGAGATAAAGGGGGTTATTGAGAATACTTAGTCTCCAACATTAGGAGGGATAATACAATGAGTAGCTGTAATATTTTAATAATGCTATATTCAAACTTTGATACCTGCACGAGGAGGACTATGCAATGTGTTTACTGTTAAACTGCCCATGCCTACAGTGGGTGCCTGCCTAATTTCACTGTAACAGCATAACGAATTCCATATTTCACACATTACGTAGTAACAGGACTCTTTTGGCATGAGGCACTGTTTGGCCTTGTCACCGGGATATGGTGCCAGTCATTTATTATGTTAAAATAAAAGAAGATACTTTAGCTTTAACTGGACTGTTTTGATAGCTCACTTGGTAAATTAGTTTTCAAACTTTATTGGGTATTGAAAGTCTGTAAGCGCTCCTTTTATGTCTCACTTTAAACGCACACCTTTTTGATTCTGGTTTGTA
The DNA here is from genome assembly GCF_057628025.1 of Oncorhynchus mykiss. NCBI lineage: Eukaryota > Metazoa > Chordata > Actinopteri > Salmoniformes > Salmonidae > Oncorhynchus > Oncorhynchus mykiss. The sequence goes on from NC_143050.1 coordinate 19,625,504, forward strand.
ACTATGGAAATGGGATCTTGTAAAAAAAAATAAAAAAAAAACTTGGTCCTCACTTCAGAAGTTCCAAAAAACGCTTCAGGAAAACTGGAGCTAGTCAATTATACAAAGGTGATCTTAAAATCCTAGCCCAGTGGACAGACAGTTCATTGACTATGGGAGGTAAAAGTGGGAACCATGTGTGCCTTGGTCATCATTAACACAACATTGGAAAGTAAAATGTTTTTGCAACTTTGTAAGTTCAGCTTATTCAATAAATTACAGTGCTGTGTGTTCTCCTGCTATTCTCGGCTGTTTTCTGCTATTACATATATTAATTATCCAGATGATATCAGTTGACCTTTAGACCAAAGTCTGACGGTTTCCTTTAGACATGTGACTTCCCTCTCAGTCCAACCAGGGTCAGCACTTCGCAGGAGGATTTATTGGAGGCTGAGTGAGCCCTCCCTGTCTCTTTATGACTCAGTTCTGTGTGCTGAACAATATGAGTAATGTAATGAACGTTCAAGGCTTCAACCTGTTTGTCTGTATGATGGTGAAACTGTTAAGCCCCAGGTGTCTCCTACAGGACTGGTCCATCTTAGTGGATAAGCAGCATACTGCGCTCTATGCACTCTTTACTGCATTCTATGCCCTTGTCTTTTCATCAGAGTTTATCGAGGGATGCAGTCCAGAGAGAGCTCTACTACATTGATGACAGGGACTGTTTCTACTGTCCTATTACTGGTGTCCTGTAAATATCTGTATTATGTTGCAAAGTAAACAACATGTTTACTTACATTGACCATGAGACACCTCTAAGCTTTCCTTGAACACTGCAGGCTAGTCCACATGGTGTTAAAGTCTAGTGTGTGTGTGTGTGTGTGTGTGTGTGTGTGTGTGTGTGTGTGTGTGCGTGTGCGTGTGTGTGTGTGAGACCTTGTTCTGTTCCGTCTCAGACAAACGGTGAAGGGAAGAGGAGGGGGAATCCTGACTCTGCATGACTCATGTTAAGAGGAACCACCAGCTTTCATATGTTCTCATGTTCTGAGCAAGGAACTGAAACGTTAGCTTTCTTACATAGCACATATTGCACTTTTACTTTCTTCTCCAACACTTTGTTTTTGCATTATTTAAACCAAATTGAACATGTTTCATTATTTACTTGAGGCTAAATTGATTTTATTGATGTATTATATTAAGTTAAAATAAGTGTTCATTCAGTATTGTTGTAATTGTCATTATTACAAATACATTTTTAAAAATCGGCCGATTAATCGTTATCGGCTCTTTTGGTCCTCCAATAATCGGTATCGGCATTGGAAAAACATAATCGGTCGACCTCTGGTACATAGTGAGAGACGGTTCATAGTGAGAGAGGTTCCAAAGTGAGAGAGGGTCCAAAGTGAGAGAGGGTACATAGTGAGATAAGGTACATAGTGGGAGAGGGTACATAGTGGAAGAGGGTACATATTGAGAGATGGCCCATAGTGAGAGAGGATCTGTAGTGAGAGAGGGTACATAGAGGGAAATGGTAAATAGTGAGAAAGGGTACATAGTGAGTGAGGGCCCATAGTGAGAGAGAGTCCAAAGTGAGAGAGGGTCCGTAGTGAGAGAGGGCACATTGTGAGTGAGGGCCCATAGTGAGAGAGAGTCCAAAGTGAGAGAGGGTCTGTAGTGAGAGAGGGCACATCGTGAGTGAGGGCCCATAGTGAGAGAGAGTCCAAAGTGAGAGAGGGTCAATTGTGAGAGAGGGCCCATAGTGCGAGAGGGTACACAGTGAGATAATGTACATAGTGAGAGAAGGTACATAGTGAGAGAGGGTACATATTGAGAGAGGGTACGTAGTGAGAGAGGGTACATTGTGAGAGAGGGTCAATTGTGAGAGAGGGCCCATAGTGCGAGAGGGTACACAGTGAGATAATGTACATAGTGAGAGAAGGTACATAGTGAGAGAGGGTACATATTGAGAGAGGGTACGTAGTGAGAGAGGGTACATAGTGAGAGAGGGCACATAGTGAGAGAGGGTTCGTATTGAGAGAGTTTACATAGTGAGAGAGGGTACATGGTGAGAGAAGGTACGTGGTGAGATATGGTACATAGTGAAAGACGGTCCATAGTGAGAGAGGGTACATATTGAGAGAGGTTACGTAGTGAGAGAGGGTACATAGTGAGATAGGGTGCATAGTGAGAGAGGGTACATAGTGATATGGTACATATTGAGAGAGGGTAAATAGTGAGAGAGGGTCCGTGGTGAGAGAGGGTACATAGTGAGAGATGGTACATATCGTGAGAGAGGGTCCAATGTGAGAGAGGGTACATTCAGTTACAAGGAACAAGGAGAGACTAAAACAAATAAGATAAAGGAAATGCCTTTGTGAAATTATGATGATGGAAGTAACAGGTCATTGCCATTGGAGTTGTTAATCATTTTTATGGCTTTGTAGTTTTCTCTCAAAGACATCATCGCCACCTCCCGTTCCTTTAGCCAGTGGATCTGACTAGACTAGTCAAAACTACTGGCGTATTGATTTCCATTCATATAAAAAACTATGACAGATTCCCCCTTCTTATAGGCTTAATTATTTTTATGTGAGCGGATAACTGTGAAAACAAAGCTGTCAGAGTCACTGAGAATTCATTTGTGTCAGCATTGTGTGGTCAAACACATTGAACACATTCTTAACCTATCTAAAAAGAAAAGTTGTTTCTGTTTGCATGGTTGACGAGGTCACCTTGTGATTTCTCTGAACTAATGTTATTACTTTCCATGTCCCTATACAGCCTGAGATCGCTAACAGTAAAGGAACACTAGCAGTTATCTATGAAAAGATAATCAAACGTATCTATGTTAGATAACAAACGTTTTCCACCGTAGCTGGCAGCATGTTCCTACAGGGAGTATAGGAGACTTAATTTCATTATTGCACAATAATGCTGGTAAGTAACCTTTGTCACCCTGGGGTCCACGTACAGAACAGTCAGGGGCTAGATTAGTATGATGGTCATCCTCGTGAGTGGTTTTACTCATCCCTGGCAGGGCTAGCAATGTGATAATGCCCATGTGGCCGGGGGCTGTGAAAGGGATTTAGTTAATGTGATAAAAGCATGTGTAATGGAGGGACATCCAGACAGCAGAACAGGCCAAATCCCACAGGAGGTCCCACTTCAATTATTGCTGTGTGGAATTAAGGAAAGGAAAGACTCCAATCTGGACTAAAAGAGTCTCATGGTGTACATTTGGATCCATGTTTTGAATTTGCTGCTGTGGTATTTCATGGTCATAAAAAGGTCATTAACATAGTGTACTTTTGGTGTACTTAAGCATTTGGTATTGGATTCAATCAAACCTGGTTGAAATGGAACGGTTGGAGTGGAGGGATCACCAGTAAAGGCCACATTCCTTTGAGTGACATTACACACCGTTCAGTGTTCTCACAGCCAGACAGCGGTCAAATAGTCAAGGTTGTTATTTGTGGATGTAATGTATGTCTTCATCTTTACGAGCAATTTGTTTTTTCATATCAATACTTTTCTTCTTAACACGATTTCACTCAGGCGTAGCCATGACAACCTTTTGTGTACCAGAGTAGCGGACATGGGTTGTCCCTGCCTAACGAGCTGGTGAAAATGTGGAGTTCATTTTCAACCTCGAACAGATGCTGAAAGTGCAAATGAAACATGGCTGTTGGGGTGCAGACGAAAAAAGCTTTTAATAAACGCCACTGGAAATGCCAGTGTTCTAATTATGTGACATCAGATGATCAGGACGTTTAGCTCATTGTAACAATGTATTTATTTATTCCTAGTCTACAACATTTTACTAATTGTAGCTGTACTGCTGCAACTGGCAATTATTTATCATTTTGAGATGTTTGGGTGCTTGGCACGAGATAGTAAAAAAAATGTTCATGATTGCACTGCCCCACAATTTATAAAAGAACCTAGTAACCTTCCAAACTTGGATGTTTTGGACGGATTATGACATTTTGCCAAGATGATAATCCAAAATGGCATTTTGTATAGGAGGAGTGCATTCCAGTTGTGTGCACAGTGGGTTTTTCACCCCAGTAAGCATCTCCTATGCCTACTGATGTTAAGTGTTGACATGTTTTTCCGTAGGGGCTTATGCCAGCCTATGAGACAACGGGAGCTGAAGTATACACCAACGGCAGTGCTGGTCACATGAACGGAACTGAGCCAACCAGGATGCGTGAGGTGGCGTTTGAAAAAAATCCCTCAGAGCCCATGGTAAACCATTCAGATGCCAATTCCTCTCTCAGTCCCTTTCTGGCTATCTCTCTCCGTTATTTCCCTCGTCTCTCGTCTCTATCTCTCAGTGACTCAATCTGTCATCTTGAGGAAAGATTGTCATGTGTTTTTTGCCTTTAGGGGGTGACTCTAAAATTGAATGGAAACCAGAAGTGCACTGTGGCCAGAATATTACATGGGGGCATGATACACAGACAAGGTACAGAACTCAACCACACTGACTGACATACTTACTGCAGTGATTGTAATGAATTTGTATTAGAAAAGCAACAGTATTCCCATACTTGTAAAGCAAATAGATATGAGTTATTTGCCTGATAACACTCTTTGGTCATACTGATCCTCTGTACTGTGCTGATCCATCTCCAGGTTATCTAAACGAAGGGGATGAAATAGCAGAGATCAATGGAAAGAGTGTGGCCAACCAGTCTGTCGACCAGCTGCAAAAGATCCTGGCAAGTCGCTACCATCTCTGTTTTAACACAAACTGTACCGAAGAGCATTCTGCCCCTGAGAGAATGGGTGACATGTTGTAATCTCACAATCCTAGTTTTGATAGTGTGGAGTGTAAGTAAAATGGTCGCCATCCTCCATTACAGAAAGATACCAACGGAGTAGTCACAATGAAAATCATCCCCAACCAACCAAGGTGCTCTCCTGTGTGTGAGGTAAGCCAATAAATGACCCATTGGATCTGCACATTTTCCCCTTGATAAATGGACTTTTTATCATTTTTATGCCCCCTGACATCTAATTTCAACTGCATGCATGATCAAAGAAATGGTTACTATTCAAGCAGGGTTACACTCTTTTGTTGTACTAGTTCTGCCATGATATCCCAAATGATTTCATCAGAGAAATACACCAGGTATAGTACATAGTGTAATAGTATACCCTTTAGTTGACAAGGGGTTGACAGTCATTACAGAGGGCATCAGTCACTTTATTTAGTAATCTATTGGTGACTCATAACCTACTCTGGTCACGTGTCATATCGTCATCTACATACTGTTCCTATTATATTTTGACCATATCAGCAAATTCCTGGATTATTCACTACCACCATTGTAATAAGACAAATAAACATGGTTCCGCAGTGTTACAGTTCTTTCTCTACGATACCATGCTTGAAGTGTAACCACATCTTGATACGGTACCATCCTGTACCTCCAATCATGTCTTCTCCCAAATTCTCTGGATTAAATTGAGTTTGTTCTTTTGTCAGGCGAACCCTACCCTTAAGACAATGAAAGACACAGATGACTATGCAACCATTATATTCCACTAATGGTCTAATATACAGACCAGCAGTCATGTTAGACTGGCGAACTGAACTGAAACACGTTGGCAGTGCTCAGCGTTTCACTCTGCCATCTGCTGGTCACATTATGCAATCATATCTCCCCCATCAATCTGCCTCTCAACCTAGAATAATTCAACATTTCGAGGAAATGAGTTTCATTTATGAATGTGAACTAATTGGAAAACAGTGTTATAGCATGCATGTTTGTCAAATCCAGAATAACAGAAGCATGTCCATTGTCCAGGCATTATAATAACTGCACGAATAGTGTGGTCAGTGATGAGAGTCTAATTCTAAGCCCTTTGCCAATTGATATATTAGTAGCCTGTCCTAAACTATATTGTAAATATATACAAAACAATAAACTTTTACAGACCAAATCCCCCCTGTGGATGCTGCTAGATCTGTGGGTTGCATCATAGAGCATACCACAGGAAGGATCACTGATATATTATTCACTAACATCTAGGATGCTGTTTAGACAGGTACATTTAATCTGAGCCACGGTACTATCTCCTGAGTTAATTCAGAATAACATACGATTTTGCACCATATGCTGGAAACTGCAGTGCTACACTTCATTGCAACAACCATATCAACCACAATGCACAGATGGCGAACATGATTTCCCAGTTTCCAGACAAGGCATCGTGTCATTTCAGCCATCTCTATGTGTGTAGCAGTTCTGTGTTACTTCCTCCACAGATGTACATGAGGGCTCAGGTTGACTACGACCCTGCCAAAGATGACCTCATCCCATGCAAAGAGGCAGGGCTGAAGTTCAAAACGGGTGACATCATTCATATCATTAACAAGCAGGACCCACATTGGTGGCAAGGCAGGGTGGACAGCTCTACTGCCGATTTCGCTGGACTCATCCCCTCCCCAGAACTTCAAGAATGGTAATGGTACACAACGTAGGAGAGTACACCCACTCTGATTACCTGTAAAAAAGCTTTTGCCTGAACGTTGCTTTAAGCACTGAGATTGACATGCATATTATTAATGTTAGCTCTCTGTGTACATCCTAGGGCCAGCCGTGCTGCCCTGTTCTGAGCCAATTGCAATTTTCCTAAGTCCCTCTTTGTGGCACGTGACCACATGACTAAACAGTAGTTCAGGTGCGACGAAACTAGGGCCTGTAGGACCTGCCTTGTTGATAGTGTTGTTAAGAAGGCAGAGTGACGCTTTATTATGGACAGACTTCTCCCCATGTTAGCTGCTGTTGTATTAATATGTTTAAGCACTGAAATCCCTAGAATCCTAATTTTGTTTGTTGAGTGAGTCAGTGCCTGACACAAGAGAAAAACTGCTGATGCACAACTAGAATTAGAAAATGCACCTTGTGTATTCTATTACTCTAACTCTCAACATTAAGTTGAGATGCGCTCTAAAATATTCAGTGTGTGAGTAACCCCCAGTCTCTCTTCTCTGCTCCAGGCGGATGGCAAGTAAAAGCAAGGCCACAGAGGGCACCCAATCCTGCAGCCCCTTTGGAAAGAAGAAAAAGTGCAAAGACAAGTATCTGGCCAAGCACAGCTCTAGTAAGACTTGCCATTTGTTTATACCCAATATAATCTTGAGAACTACCTATACTAACTAGATGTATAATGTTTTTGACATTGCATGGCATTGTTTTAGATCCCTAAACCACCAATTTATATTCTCTTCTCCCTCGTTAGTCTTTGACCAATTGGACGTGATTTCCTATGAAGAGGTTGTTCGGCTCCCTGCCTTCAGCAGAAAAACCTTGGTGCTTATTGGTAAGCCCCATATATGATCATCATAAGCGAGACCTGCCTGCCCTAACCCTAATGTTAAACCCAATATTTGAGATTGTCACACTAAAAGTGGTTAGATGAACCTCTCTCTGTGCAGGTGCACCGGGTGTAGGAAGGAGCCATATCAAAAGCCTGTTGCTGACCAAATACCCAGGGAAGTTTGCCTACCCAGCACCACGTAAGTAAGGCCTTTACTTCTAATGGTCTTCTATCTGGTTTGAGAGCAATTGGTTTTCCAAAACCCACCATTAACTGTGGCTCTATCCAAACAACAGACACCACCAGACCCCCACGTAAGGACGAGGAGAACGGGCAGGAGTACTACTTCATCTCCAACGACGCCATGACCAAGTGCATCACTGGGAATGAGCTGTTGGAGTATGGCAGCTTCCAGGGGTTCATGTTTGGAACCAAAATAGAGACTATCCAGAAGATCCATGAGCAAGGAAAAATCGCTGTGCTGGATGTTGAACCACAGGTAGGCATAGAAATAACTATTTACACAAACCCAAGGTTAGCAGAGCATGGTATTTGTTTCAGGTGTCAGATGAATAACAAGATGGCTTGGCTTCTTTTCTTGTTATGCAGACATTGAAACTCTTGCGGACGGCAGACTTTGCACCTCTGGTGGTTTTCATTGCACCCACCAACTCAGCTACTCAGGTACGCTACTGCTCATTTCTTACATCCAGGAATGAAGGTGATTTCAGTTAAGGACCATTTGCAATATGGCTCTCTCCAACCAATCACACTACGGCATCAACATTTTCAGTCTGTAATGAGATGCTGAACCCCTCAGGAGTTTGACTTTGTAGTCTGATAACTTGTACCTTTCCTTGTAGTCAGAAGCGGTGCAGTTGATCCAGAAGGAGTCAGATGCCATCCTCTCCAGCTACAGCCACTTCTTTGATGTGCAGCTGGTTAACAATGATGTTGATGAGAGTGTGAAAGGAGTGGAGGAAGGGATGGAGCAAGCCACCTCCACCCCACAATGGGTGCCTGTTTCATGGGTCTACTGACCGGTGTACCCCTGAACAACCATCATATTTAACAAAAACTGGTGCAATATCACACCCCACAAAACCTGGGCCAATATCCACAAAGTGTCTCTGCGTGCTGATCTAGGATAAGCTGCCTTTTAGATCAGAATGGGAAAAGATTATGGCCAGACTAGTAACCGAAAGGCTGCAAGATCAAATCCCCTAGCCGACAAGGTCAAAAAAAATCTTGTTCTGCCCCTGAACAACGAAGTTACCGCACTATTCCTAAACCGTCATTGAAAATAAGAATTTCTTAACTGACTTGCCTAGTTAAAGATAAAATAAAAGATCAGCACTCCTACTCTGAGGGGCTTTGTGAATACAGACCCTGGTCACTCATACACCATTCTTTGCATAGCAGCTAATCACTACGTAATTGTAACTAAGTTTCACACAGAAGCAAAACAAAAGAGCAATATATATATTTCAGAGAAAGTATAATGAACCCAACCAAGGGGATCATTTAGATGTTTGTAAACCCTTAGTGAATCAGGCTTTTTAGGTGCCAAGTGATTGGTACCATACGACTGCAGATAGAATTGTTAGTCTATTAACAATTAAAGTGGACCACTACTGTGAAGGCAATGCCACTACCTGACAAGTTTATCAGTATCCTTAACTCTGGTTTAATAGTCATGAGATTTTGCGTAGCTGTATTAATATACATGGTAATGTAATAAAATAAAGGGAGACATGTTCTACATGAAATTGTCAAGTCTGTCATGTTAAGTGAACAATTTTTTTGACAACCTCAGTACTGGTCTCAACTCAGAAATATATACCTGTCATGATGTAAGGCACTCTCAAACAATTAAACCCCACCCTGATTCCTGATTGAAGTTTCACACTCATTTGGTGCGAAAGGTAAGAAGGTAGAAGGTAAGAAATTACATAAATTATTCACTCCATCCTTCATTACACTAGAAAATAGCCTCAGATCCTGGCAACTGGGTAGAAAAACAACACCAAGGCAGTTACAAAAAGGAATATTCATTTCAAATGACAATTTATGATAACAGCTGGTTTCTGTATTTACAGTACAATATAAAATAAAACCGATCGCATGTAGAGGTACACAAATACTGCTGTCAACACAGGGAGTACTTAAAACATTTAAAAACTAAATGTCACTGTCATGAGTACAAAAATATGGCCATACCGTGGCGGTTGAGATGGCAACCATTAACCGCATGATCACAAGCCTTACCTAGTCCAAGCCCCTTATGATTATCCATGTGTGGCCATTCTGGACACAGACTTGATTAACAAAAGGTTTAAAACTCTGGGTTCTTGCTATGCCTGCTGCCTCTTCAGCGCCCGTTGCATCTGTTAGGTAAATATCACCAGGCACTCATTCTATGGTCCTTTTCATTGTCCGTGTGCTTCATAAGCTTTTCACTCTGCTTCTGCTTCCTTCTTTCTTTTCTTTTTCTTCTTCTTGGCACTCTCACCAACCTGTGCATAAGAAGAGATTTGTTATTCCTTTGGCTAATGTTTAAAGCAATTCAAGTGTCCTAAGTGAAAATGCCCTCTACAGTTTGAGAGCATGTTGGGTGTAGCTGTAGTGACTTTACTAACAAAATAGGTGTAGAAGATGTAAGGAACCAACATGACCAAATGCGCATGCTAGAAAAACACCCGCAATAATGTAGCAGACTGACTCCCTCTGAAGACAACAAGTAGGTTGGAAAGGGATAACTTTCTGCATGGGATATATAAACATTCCAGTGCAGGCACCAGTGATAGGGAAGGCACTCCATTAACTGGATGTATATTAGAAAAATACTGCTGAAAACCACAACATGTCTCTCCCTGTGACCAGAGCCACAAGGTCATACTGCTGTCCATTCAGAGCAGAAACACACCTCTCCGTCTGTCTCGGCAGCTGGCTCCGTATCAGCTTCTAGTTTCTGCTTCTTTTCCTTCTTTTTCTTCTTCCTCTCTTTCTTCTCTTCTCCTGACGGAGTGGAAGGAGCCGAGGGTGCTGCTGCATCACTGTCACTGTCTTCGCGCTTCCTCTGAAAGACGGAGACAATGTTTAGTCCATCTCATTGTGCGCATAAGTTCATACATGGAATAAACTATACCTTCTTTGGAGTGTGTCCCAATACTGATCAATATCAAATCAATGCCAGAGTATCAACTCATGCAAGCATACCTTTGCTTCACCATTTCCGTCAGCGTTGGATTTGGACGCACTGAAAAGGACAAGGCAACATGTCACTCTTTGTATGAGACTCATTCCTTAAGACCGATTAACAAAATGCACCCACACGCACAAACTACTAAACAACTGTTGACAAACATTTGGACTGCAAGTTACCACACGAGTGGAAATTAGTAGCTATGAATGTTCACACAGCTCAGCTGCCAGCCAGGCAGAATGCATCACCAGATCTCTGCTGAGCTACGAGAGTTGATGTTGCAGACTGACTCCCTCAGAGACCACAGGGCAGACCAGAAAGGGATAACTGTCTGCTGACTAGAATCACAACATGCATACCAAACTGCTCCATCAAGGCCCCTACCAGACTGGTTTCACACCTGTAATCTACGTAGCCCTCCTTCCAGTTCGATGGAGTGCTGCCGTTGGCTTTGCCATGTTTGTCCAGCAGACCCTTCTGGATCATCATCTTCTTCTGGCTGGCCTGTTCATTACAAATCAGAGTTTGAATCTTCCTGATACAGGACTAAAGGCATAAACTGTTATAGTCCCATGTGGCTCACACACCAGGGTCGTGGGTTTGAGTCCCACGGGGGACAAGTATGCACTCACAACTGTAAGTCACTCTGGATTTGAGCAGCTGCTAAAAAGACAAATGTAAATGAGTAGACTACCAATAGTTTGCACAAGAGACATTACCTTTGGGCCTAAGCCCCACTTGCGGGGATAGGTGTCTCGTTCCATGATGACTCTCTTGATCTTGGCCACCACCCCATGGTCACATGTGGAGATCACTGCAGTCGTCATGAGGGCAGTAGCTGGAAAATTGAAAGGAAACAAACTTGAGATGGGAACATAAATATGCATATGGAGAAATGTAGTTTTTCAAAGCCATCAGTCAAGGGTGATAGATAATAGGTCATCTTTGCACATAGTGCTAATGCCATCTACAAGATCATCATGTGGCCTTTTGAAAAACCACCTGCGTTGATGAACAGCATACTTCTATTGCTCACCTATACAAATGGCCTCCCCTTTGGTCGTTATAACCACAATATCCTGGTTGATCTCAATGCCATCCTCATATCGCAGGACACCAGGCAGCATGATCTTCGCGCCGTAGCAGATCGCATTCACCTGGGGAGAAAATCATACAACTCATTCAAAGACTTGTTCAGTCCTCTACACAGGGTCACACTTGGAAAATGACAGTGACTGTCAATTAAGAGTCAGAAAAAAAAACTCACTGCGCTGTCTTTCATGACCAGACGCTTGTGAGATATTAGAAGCTTTTCCAGTGGGTAGATGACTCTGCGAAGGTACGTCTCGTCCTTGTTGTGGTCATACTGCCATTGAGCATCTAGCACATCGTGCATGGTCACCAAATTGTCCTGCAGAGAACACATTCCAACATCGAATGAGTTCATAATACATGACGCATTAAGCAGAACATAGGCCTAAGTATCAACATTCCCATAACATGTTGGCTAGAGTGGAATCAAGTGGCTGGCATGTCCACTTTCTATTCAGAGCCACTCTATGCCATTTCTGTGCCAAAGAATAATTACCAGGACTGGGGAGAGGCCCAGAACCGAACTCAACACTTTGGACCGTACAATGTAACCAGACAAAACACAGTCAAATGGAGTATGAAAGAGGTACGAGACTCACCCTCTCTCCCAGAACACCAGAGCGAACTCTCCTCAGCTCCTGCATCTGACCACCAACACCCAGGAGGAGCCCCAGGTGGACACACAGGGTCCTGATGTAGGTCCCAGCCTCACAGCTCACCCAGAAAATACCTGCAACAAACAATACGGTTAGATTAGCATCTCTAAAACAGCAGTACTGACAAAGATTTTTAACCTCCGCATAGGGAAATAAATAATTGGATTCCTCACCTAATCTCCTCTCTGGGTCATACTCAATGAGTTTGCTTTCATAAACGGTCCTAACTCTCAACTGCCGCTTAACAGCTGCGATGAGTGGTGGTCGCTGGAACAAAGCTCCTGTAAGGGTTTCAATACCCTAAAGAAAAAAGCGCAGGATTACCCACAATGTCCCACAACACTGGTATAACACCAATTTCTTGACTAATGTGTGATCAGGTGTGTCAACTCGTCTTTGTTATCGCAGGGCCCTCCAGTCCTGCCCCTTTCTCCACCACAAGCTGCCCCAGTAGAACACTGAGGTGGCAAGTGTGGCTAAAACAGGCATGAGCACCACAGAGAAAGGAGGACCCTAACAAGCACTCAGAGAATGGATAAACACGTTCATCATCTCACATCCATGTCAAGAGGCAGTAACTACGTATTAAAAAAGCAGTCACCAATTTATTGGCATACTTTTACAGTTAAATTACAAACTCTGAACCATGCTAGGAGTAAAAACTGCATTAACAAGAGAACTCACCCTAGCAAGTGTGTGCTCATTCTCAATAGCATTGTGCAGCCGAACAATTCCCACATACTCTTTGCCTGAAACAGACGGCAGAAGAGTAGTAAGTAGAGGCCAATCTTAATGTGTTTACATCACCGTCAGGAAGTAAACATTCAGAGCAGGAAGGGGTTGGGCATACAAAGGATCTCACCTGCACTCTGCTGGGACTTGACCAGTCGTGTGGCTCTGTCCACACACACAATGAGGCAGCCTGTCACCTTGGGGTCCAGGGTGCCACTGTGGCCAGTCTTCTCCACTCGCAGGATACGTCGGATCCAGGCCACCACCTCATGAGAGGAGGGATTGGCAGGCTTGTCCAAGTTGATGAAGCCAGTCCTGAAAGTCACATGGATCGAGATGGGGTTTAGAGCAGAGCCAAATTAAATCAGACAACGCTTCAATATTTTTAAAGGGCATCAGTTGTAGAGCCTAGAGATCGGACAACTATTATTTTTCAGCACCGATACCAATCATTGGAGGACCAAAAAAAGCCGATATCGAATAATTGGCCGATTTTTATATACATTTGTAATAATGACAATTACAATACTGAATGAACACTTATTTGAACTTAATATAATACATAAATAAAATCTACTTAGTCTCAAATAAATAATGAAACATGTTTGATTTGGCTTAAATAATGCAAAAACTGTTTGATAAGTGCAATATGTGCCATCTAAAAAAGCTAACGTTTAAGATCCTTGCTCAGAACATGAGCATATAAAAGCTGGTGGTTCAATATTCCCAGTTAAGAAGTTTTAGGTTGTAGTTATTATGACACGTCGACTATTTCTCTCTATACCATTTGCATTTCATATACCTTTGACTATTGGAATTTCCTATAGGCACTATAGTATTGCCAGCCTAATCTCAGGAGTTGACTCCAGGTCTAAATATTGCGGTTCCGTTGCACAACCTTCAATGTTATGTAAAATTCTGGCAAATTAATTACGGTCTTCACACAGTTCACAACAAGCCAGGTGGCCGAAACTGTTGCATATACCCCACCCCGACTCTGCTTGCACTGAGCGCAAGAGAAGTGACAATTTCCCTAGTTAATATTGCCTGCTAACACTAATTTCTTTTAACTAAAAACACAGGTTAAAAAAAATACACCATTCGTGAAACTAATGTGGTTTTTCCGCAAATGCACTTTTGTTAAATCATCACCCGTCAATGTAATCAATGCAGTGCCTGTTAATTTATATGCAGCGCAGGACAAGCTAGTTGACCTAGTAATATTATCAACCATGTGTATTTAACTAGTGATTTAAGATTGATTGTTTTTTTAACAAGATAAGTTTAATGCTAGCTAGCAACTTACCGTGGCTCCTTGCAGCCACAAGGTCCTTTTGACGCTGCACTCGCAGTTTCCTCGTGGACCGCAATGTAATCGGCATCCAAAAAAGATGATTACCGATCGTTATAACTTGAAATAGGCCGTAATTAAAATCGACCTCTAGTGGAGCCATCAGACAAGGGTGATAGATAAGGAGTCATCTTTGCATATAGTGCTAGTGCAATCTATTTACATTCATCATGTGGCTCCATAACTGTTTTTACAAGACTGAGCAAAAAAAAAAAAAAAAAAAAAAAAGTTACCTGACATAATCCTGAATGTTCCTCTTCAGAGGGTTGGAGCCATTTGGCAAGGGTGTGTAGTGAGCTGTCCGGATGTTGAGTTTGTCAAAATTCTGCATGACAAAATTAGTCAAGGGGGGAGATGATAGAATTAAGAATTTACCTTACAAAAAACCAAATGTAACTGCATGGAGGGGATGTGATCAGGAGTTTACGCTCGTCTTAGTTGTGGCCGGTCCCTTAACCATTGCACCAGCACACCTGCCCCCAAAGCAGTTAACCCCAGTAGAACACTGGGGCAAAAGCATAGAGTCAAGCCGCTGAACCCCCTGAGTCAAGAACAGACACAGGGGGCTGCAAGGCCAGGGCCCAGCAGCACTCAGCGAATGGATAAACAAGTTCATCATTTCAAAAACAACATCCTGCTTTTACAGATAGATGACAGGACAAGAGTAGGCAAACTCACTTTTAGCAGCAAAGGCCATTGAGAGGTGTCCAGACTAGCAACTCTGGACTCTGGTTTGATGAGGAAATCTCCACTCTCCTGAATATCCTGTACCCCAAAAATGAGGAATTTAGGAAAAATGTACCCAGACGTTTATACCATTTGAATCTAACAGTGAACAAAGCTTGTAGCAACTGGTGCATCAGTCAATTACTGTAAGGACTTACCCCAACGTCATCAACAGCAACTGTCTTTTCCTTCTTCTGCTTTTTCTTAGCGTTCACTTGAAAGGAAAAAAACAAATAATATTACTTGCCAGCAACAAACATGTTTTGTTCCCTGACGTTTCCATACTGGATGATTCCCCTTAGTTTTCAAAAGAAGTGCATTGTCGAGAAGAAACTTGTACATAATGTATGCACTTCGTTGGATGTATACCCATGCACATCCCGTAAATACGACTAATACAACTAAACCCAATCGGAGGGTTGAGTTTACCCGGCTAATTGATAGATAGCTAATAACTGTCTCACCAGCATACTCGATTTGGCAACGCGCTCCCACGTGGCAGACACGACGGGCACGTGGTACTTTGTGTGAATGTGCCTCCACGGGTAAATTTTACCCAATTATGTACGGTGTCCGCAGTTACAGAACCGTGTACAACGACACATATACAACTCAGATATTGCAAGTAAGCAAGTTAACTTAGTCGTTAATTAATATTAATGAATTAGCGGTACAGTTTCAGACCATGTGGCCGCCATGCTTTCAGCGTCTGGATGAAACCTTTAGTTGCGTGTGATTATTAACAAAATGGCGTAACGCTAGCTAGCATAAAGTTCCGAGGCTGCCGTTGAGCACGACTGTTACACAACATCGTGTACTTTGTTGATAGTTAGCTAACTTCGTCATTAGTTACTTTCCACCTAGATGTGTACAGTAGCCAACTAACGGTATTTATTAACTACGTTACCTATGACGACTTAGTGGTTAAAGTTAGCTAGGCATCTTACCATCAGAATTCAGCACTATTGCAATTCCATGATCCGGGAGTATGCGCATGTAACTTAAACTAGATAGATCAATGAATATACTGCTATAAGTGTAGCTAGTTTGATAACCACATGGTTTACGATGGGTCATGCGAAGTTAATGGGAACGTGGCCGCCTGTTTGATCATGCCTCAATGTTGGGTGCAGTGCTGCTAGTAGTATTTCACAATTTCCTAGTAAATAAACATATACAACAAAGACCTAAAATTCCACAGCAGTTGTAGCTAGCTACTTTGAAATAAGATTGTACTGTTAGACTGCGCAAGGGCTACTTACTTTGTACGTCCGCCATCTTCGGTCTGCTGTGCAACTGACTTGAGACAACGTGTGTGTTCAATGGGATCCCTGATGGCACGTAACGTACTCAGTACGCATGACTTTTAAAGAAAAGGCCCTAGCGCCTCACCAAGCCTCGCGATAGTTCATTCCAAATCCAACCAAACGAGAAAAAGTAGGTCGAACGTGAGCGTCGCTTCAACAAATATGGTAGTATGTGTAATTCTATGCGCGCGAGAGACGACATAAAATAAATGTTGTGTTAACATGCTACCTTTATATATACACACACGGTCTATGCATGACAATCAGACCAAATAACTAATCTGGGGCGCGTTCAGCAGGATTTGACGTTTTGGAACGTTCAACTTCTGATAGCCTAATTCAATGTAGATCAAACATGCCTCTCTGACATGTAGACTAAGGAATCACATCGGCTCTATTCATGGGTTTGCTGTCTGCGACGTTCGAGAACATTTTGCCAAGTTAACATGGCTCTGTACTTTCCTTTTAATGCTGGATATGCCTTCATCAGAGATATGTATAACCAACTCCCTTGTTTTGTCTGGGCATGACAAAAAAAATTGTTAAGTCACCCAATATAAATCAGGAAAAAAGGTGCTGAAAAATCACACAATTTATTTCATTAAGTAAACAAGGCAACATTTCCTAATACATTCATAAACAAATGACTAGCAAAAGTACTTCAGAAATACTAGAAACTAATCCCTAAAACAAAGCCAAAAATGTAGTTAAACACCTCAATATGTTAAGTTCCAGTTCAAAAGATGATTGTTGTGACAAGAGCATAATGCATGTCAACAAATCTTAAATCCCAAACAGATCACAGTCCATTTCCTTGACTTCAACAAGTCTAACAATATCTCATGTAAAATATTTCTGGGTGGAGAATATTTCTAAAGTACAGTACAATTTAGTTCCGCATTAACAATATATAACTGCATTCATGCAGTGGAAATACTTGATTTCACGCAGTAAATGCTCATACAAAAACAATTTGATTCTACAAGACTTTTCGATCTCCTTAAACATGTATG
This sequence comes from Oncorhynchus mykiss, assembly GCF_057628025.1. Taxonomy (NCBI): domain Eukaryota; kingdom Metazoa; phylum Chordata; class Actinopteri; order Salmoniformes; family Salmonidae; genus Oncorhynchus; species Oncorhynchus mykiss. The sequence continues at coordinate 19,642,897 of NC_143050.1, forward strand.
ACTGATTGGGTGATGGTGCTTTATTTCTAAAGGACTTTGGTGTTGGCTGGAAAGGTAGAAGACTCAGGGTGGCTCTTCACTTAGGCGTGCAGACCCAAGGAGCGGGCAGTGTTCAGGAAGTCGTCTCTGGTCAGGTAGCAGCCACACAGTTGCCGCAGGCCTGTGAAGGACTCCCGGCCATGCAGGACGCGCCAGTTATCAATGAAGAAAACCTTACAGAAAGAGGGAACATGTTTTTTGTTTAAGATTTTGTAAGACTGCACCCATCACCTACAGCTTAATCCTGGTTTACAGTTAAGTGTGGGATGCCCCCCCAATGTCAATATCTAGCTCAACTGATCAAGTAGTACTAAATCCTTTGTCTCGATCAATGAAAAGGCAACTATTTTTCCTTACCTTTCCAGGCTTCAGTTTGATCCACAATTCATTCTCCGGCTTCCTCAGCTCTGTGGTCAACTCTCTGTGAGCCACATACCATCGCTTGACAATGTCATGGGGGATTGTGTTTATGACTGCACGGTCATAGTTATTGTATCTGTAAGACACGCGACCAAACAGAAGGTGATACCATATTAATACTCAATATCAGATCATATAATTCATAACATTGATCTCAAAGGAGCTGGAATAACACACGTTTCGCTGCGTATGAGCGCCAGATCCTGAGCCTTCTACTAAGAACCTTCCAAAGTGAGTTAATTTGTATTGATGGGTGTATAATTTTTCAAACGCATACAACATTGTAAGTTACTAGGTAACCAAGGCTGGTTAATGTAAGGTTGTACGGCCAATGACGTTGGAAGATATGTTTAAAGCAAGACATTCAGGGAGACATACATCTCAAATTACAACAGACTGGTCATACCGGATCATGTACACCTCATTGTTCCAGGGATACACGTTGAGCACAGGGCCAATGCCGATCATGTGGTTATGGTGGTCGCTGACATTTTCAATGTACTCGTGCTTGATAGGAACCTGTGCTAGCAGCTCAAAGTTCTCAGGCGTGTTCTGGAGCACTTTGTCAGCAGAATAGAAGCCATCTACAAGTAGTGTTCTTCCTCCTGTTCCCTCATGCCTAAGGCAATGGAACACTTGGATCCTGCAAGTCAAAGTCAATGGCATCAAAGTAAGTCACATGTTATTATGAAATGCCCAGTAGGTGGCTATTGCCCTGTCATTTGATGGGAGGCCAAGGGAGAGCTTAGTTTCATGTTGTACTATAGCTTATTTTATCAAGATGTCTGTGGCATAGCAATGTGCGTCTGGCTTGTGTCTTATCAGTTGAAGAGATTCTCCGGTACTTTTGTATACTTTTTAGCCAGTAGTTCAGAAAGTAGCGCTCACAAGCCAAAAGTGGTCCCAGAAAATGGCCTACCATATCACATATGTGCACCACATCATTGCTCTCGCTCTGCTGTGTGTGCGTGCGTCTTTTTAGGTCACTCAAATGGCGAAGGGCTAAATCTCATTGGCTAGAACTCAAATCTCTAGTAGCTGGCCCACGTGGGGGGAAAAAAGCAGGGAAAATGACATCCAGAAAACAGTCCCTTTCAAACTAGGGATTTCGTGGCTAATTGAGATAAGACAGTAATGTATATATGAACTCCACATTGACACATTCAGCCCAAAGTGGGAGGTTTTAAAAATACATTCAAGTCTCTGGAGCATGTCTTTAAAAAGCTAATGCTGGATATGTTGTTACAACTGTACATTTTTGTAACATCACTGTAATAGCCTAACACAATAACCTATACACTGCCTTCAGAAAGTATTCAGACCCTTTGACGTTTTCCAGGTTACAGCCTCATTTTAAAATAGATTAAATTGTCCCCCCCCTCCCCAGCTACTTTCAGGTCTCTCCAGAGATGTTAGATCGGGTTCAAGTCGGGGCTCTGGCTTGGCCACTCATGGATATTCAGAGATTTGTCCTGAAACCATTCCTAAGTTGTCTTGGTTGTGTGCTTAGTGTCGTTGTCCTGCTGGAAGGTGAACCTTCGCCCCAGTCTGAAGTCCTGAGCAGGTTGTCATCAAGGATCTCTCTGTACTTTGCTCCATTCACCTTTCCCTTGATCCTGATGAGTTTCACTGTCCCTGAAAAACACCCCCACAGCATGATGCTGCCACCGCCATGCTTCACCATGGGGATGGTGCCAAGTTTCCTCCAGATGTGAAACTTGGCATTCAGGCCAAAGAGTGGAATCTTGGTTTCATCAGACCAGAGAATCTTGTTTCTCAAACTCCAAGCGGACTGTCATGTACCTTTTACTGAGGAATGGCTTCTGTCTGGCCACTCTATCATAAAGGTCTAATTTGTGGAGTGCTGCAGAGATGGTTGTCCTTCTGGAAGGTTCTCCCATCTCCACAGAGGAACTCTAGAGCTCTGTCAGTGACCATCCCTGACCAAGGGCCTTCTCCTCTGATTGCTCAATTTGGCCGAGCAGCCAGCTCTGGGAAGAGTCTTGGTGGTTCCAAACTTCTTCCATTTAAGAATAATGGAGGCCACTATTCTTGGGGACTTCAAAGCTGCAGAAGTGTTTTGTGACCCTTTCCCAGATCTGTGCCTCGCCACAATCCTGTCTCGGAGCTCTACGGACAATTCCTTCTACCTCGTGGCTTTGTTTTTGCTCTGACATGAACTGTCAACTGTGGGACCTTATATAGACAGGTGTGTGCCTTTCCAAATCATGTCCAATCAATTAAATTTACCACAGATGGACTCCAATCAAGTTGTAGAAACATCTTAAAGATTATCAAATGGAAACAGGATGCACATGAGCTCAATTTTGCATCTCATAGCAAAGGGTCTGAATACTTATGTAAATAAGGTAGGTTTTTTATTTTTAATACATGTGTCTTTATCTGAGGAATCTCAACCTAACCAATAGACAGATGTGTACTGCCTTGCTACTTTGACCTGACATGATTACTCCAATACAGTTCAAATAACACCCATCTATGTGTGAACATCTAAATACATACCCACATGGCTCTTGGAAGTATGAGGTGTCTGTATGACGGTCCAGTGCCAGTTTGGTGTAGGCAGTGTCTCCTCGGGAGAAATCGGATGTGAAGTTCCACATCTTGCCATACATAGTCTCCCTAGTAGGAAACAAAAATGAAAGTCAAAAGTGATACCTAAAACATTATACAGTACAATAACAATTCAAACAAGATTATAATGGCAACTGTGATCCAAATAGTGAGTGATATTTTGTTTCTTTGGGGTGTCAGGAGGGCGGCAATTACTTCTGATAACCAAATATACTCACTGGACTAGAATAAGAAAATGCCCTCATCTGGCAACCACGAGCAATGCATTTCTTATAACACGCTGCTTCCTCCCTCCCTTCCATTCACCCCAAAGTAGAGTCCAGTACAAAGAGGGATTAGTGCGCTTGCTCAGGCGTTTGAAACTTCAAAACCACACCACCTGCAGAGTCCTTAATGAACAGACCTGGTGGATTAATGAGGGCAAAGTACCTCTCCTTTCTCACTACACTGGCAGAGGAGACACTGTCAAAATGCAACAATGCCCATTCCTTTGACAATTCTACCCTCCATTCCAACTGCAGAGAGAAGTCTGTTGTGCATGTTAACTTGACAAACGTATCAAAGTTGATGTTAAGGAAACCAAAACCTTCTCTGTAGCACTGTTACTTTGCAAAACAAAGAGTGTAAACAAGCCAACCCTGAGAAATATCAAGCTTCTTTAAAGCCAAAAATAGATATCTGGGGTGTTTATTCTCAATCCTTATTAAATAATCCCCCACTCTAAAACCATGCATCTTTTGAATGAATTGTGGTGGGTGGTATGCCATTACCTTTAAGCCCCCTCAACACCACTTCTCATTCCCTACCCCAGGCAATCACAGAGGGGCTTACTATACCTGATGAGGCTGACCCTCTGGGTAAGAGTCTCTGTGGCCTCAACAGTCGGCGGGACGCCCTCCACAAAAGCAATGCCGTACAGCAGAAAGCGCCCAAGGAACTTTTTCAGTTCATCATCACAGCTCATAAACTTGTCCCAGTTAGCAGAGGGCACCTTGGCACTGGTATAGATGTCAGAGTTCCAGATGATGTGTGGCTGCATGGCACTCTGGTTCTGTCCCTCATAGCTGTTCTGAGCAAGCCAGCTCAGGTTGTACCTTGTCACATGACCATCAGGCCCTAAGGTAAACAAAAATACAATTCCATCTATTATAGACTCAATAACTGTTAAAAAAGAATGGATGAGTAACAATAGGTGCATAGATCACAGTTAGGATTGCGGTTCACCATTGAAAATGATCAAATGATAGGCTTAACTACTGGCATGGATTTAGAGTTCTTGACAACATCAAACTGACCTAGATTCAGTACCTCACTGAGTAAGTGAGAACGGTTACAGTTTAACCAATGCCTTGTGAAAAGATGTACCATTGTACAAACATGTAATTCAAATAAAGCATATGGCAGCAATATCAGCAGTACATTACAACCTTTTTTGAAGAGTCAAAGGTCTCCCCAAAATATGCTTGTTTTTAAGAAGATAACTATCTCAGGTTTGGCAGTGGAGAAGATCATTTTTAGGCTAGGCTACTCCATAATGTGGGCTTCCAACAGGGTCTAAAAGGGAAAAGAACAAGCTCAATTCTTCACTTTGGTTCCAAAGAAAACTGTTTCTCATGTGAAAACCACCTGTAGTTATTCATTTGGAGAATTATTATTATTATTATTATTATTATTATTATTATTATTATTATTATTATTATTATTATTATTATTATTATTTTAATCAAAACAAAGAAAGCCACCTACTGTATGTGATGTGAGAAACTGGGTAGAGAATATTTTCCATCCCTCAGTTGGGAAAATACATCTTCAAACCAAGACTTACATGTGAGGAAGATATTCTCATCATCCACCCTGGTGTTGGCAGGACGTATGTTTAGCTCCACATTTGCTGTATCCAGGTTCCTCTGGTTGGTCTTGCTGTTGAAGCAGGAGGCAGAGTGGCAATGATCCCGTAGCCACACATAGGCAAAATGCATAACAAGCCCTCCATAGCTGAGCTCTGCCAAATCAAAATGTCAGATTTACAAGTACATATTAGCCTATAATGTAAAAACTGGCCAATTCAAGTGTGAAGTGCCAGTTCCAGACTAGGATTTAATATGTAAAATATATATACACAAACACACAATAATGATACATTATGATGTCAAAGCCTATAGGAGGGTATATTAAAAACAAGAAAAGGAACAGGAAGGCTGTTGGTATCTGGCACTGTGGGTCCTGCATGAAGACTGTTGCTGTGGGCGCCTGGACATACAACACGACGTCTGCAGTCACAGTGAAGTCGGCCATCAGGAGACTGAAGGAGCTGAAAGACCAGCAGACTGTTACTGGAGGATCAGACTCTCACTGTTGTGTACAGTTTGACCTGGACACTGTGTCGAACATCTACCACAATAAAAAGCAGTCTAGAGCGAGAAAAAAAATGTTAATAAAAAAAATAACAAGAAAAGGAACATTCCTCATTGAGACCTGCTGATGCAAGAGTGCCCAAGTGGTCCATAAGTCATTTTTCCCCATCTCTTTTCTCCATCTCCTCCTCACATTGTGGTTGCAAATGGAGCTCTTATACTCAAAAATCCTTGTCTTAAGTTCACGTTTGGTCTTTCTTATCCACATAATAAAAATTCACAGGAGCAGTTAAGGAGATTCACAACATATTTTGCTTTACAGGTTATTCTACCAAACCTTTATCCGCTCACCCGAGTGGGGATGGATTAGAGAGTTCCCGCTGATCATGGCATAACAGTGAATGCAGTTGTGACAAGGGAAATTGCCATCAGGAATGACAGACATGAAATGTGATGCTTTTTTCTTAGGCCAATCATTCTCTTATCTTCATCATTGTAATGACATGTTTGAATAATACAGGACTAGAATAAGATGAAGACGCCGTTTGCTTCACTTTATGAAGATTGAATGCTTATGAGTCTGTAAATAACTGCTATAGCCTATCGCCATCGCGCATTCTCCCCACTGGGCAAAAACTGGTTGAATCAATGTTGTTTCCATGTCATTTCAACCAAAACAATAATATAATACACTTTTTATATAATATAATATATATATAATATATATATAAATAAATAAATACATAAATAAATATATATATATAAAGTTTTTCTATTGGGTTCAGGTTTGGAGACTGGCTAGGCCACTCCAGGACCTTGAGTGGCTCTGTAAGAAGCATCCCCTTAGTTGCCCTGGCTGTGTGTTTCGGGTCATTGTCATGCTGGAAGACCCAGCCACAACCCATCTTCAATGCTCTTACTGAGGGAAGGAGGTTGTTGGCCAAGATCTCGCGATACATGGCCCCATCCATCGTCCCCTCATTCCCGTGCAGTCGTCCTGTCCCCTTTGCAGAAAAGCATCCCCAAAGAATGATGTTTCCACCTCCATGCTTCACAGTTGGGATGGTGTTCTTGGGGGTTGTACTCATCCTTCTTCTTCCTCCAAACACGGCGAGTGGAGTTTAGACCAAAAAGCACAATTTTGTCTCATCAGACCACATGACCTTCTCCCATTCCTCCTCTGGATCATCCAGATGGTCATTGGCAAACTTCAGACGGGCCTGGACATGCGCTGGCTTGAGCAGGGGGACCTTGCGTGTGCTGCAGGATTTTAATCCATGACGGCGTAGTGTGTTACTAATGGTTTTCTTTGAGACTGTGGTCCCAGCTCTCTTCAGGTCATTGACCAGATCATGCCGTGTAGTTCTGGGCTGATCCCTCACCTTCCTCATGATCATTGATGCCCCACAAGGTGAGATCTTGCATGGAGCCCCAGACCAAGGGTAATTGATCGTCATCTTGAACTTCTTCCATTTTCTAATAATTGCGCCAACAGTTGTTGCCTTCTCACCAAGCTGCTTGCTTATTGTCCTGTAGCCCATCCTAGCCTTGTGCAAGTCTACAATTTTATCTCTGATGTCCTTACTCAGCTCTCTGGTCTTGGCCATTGTGGAGAGGTTGGAGTCTGTTTGATTGAATGTGTGGACAGGTGTCTTTTATACAGGTAACGAGTTCAAACAGGTGCAGTTAACACAGGTAATGAGTGGAGAACAGGAGGGATTCTTAAAGAAAAACAAACAGGTCTGTGAGAGCCAGAATTCTTACTGGTTGGTAAAAAATGCAAATGAATTACTTAAAAATCATACAATGTGATTTTCTGGAGTTTTGTTTTAGATTCCGTCTCTCACAGTTGAAGAGTACCTATGATAAATATTACAGACCTCTACATGCTTTGTAAGTAGGAAAACCTGCAAAATCAGCAGTGTATCAAATACTTGTTCTCCCCACTGTATGTATGTATGTATGTATGTATGCATACATGCATACATACATACATGCATGCATACATACATACATACATACATATGATGACTTTGAATCAATGTGGAATTGAATCAATGTTTTACCCAACTTTTAACCTAAATCCAAAGAAACTGACATGTTTTGTTGATTTCACATTAGTTGACTACTCAACCAAATGTAAATCAAAACTAGACATTGAACTGACATCTGTGCCCAGTGGGTCTCTTCTTTCAAAAACTATGAGTTCCTTTGGCTGCTGTATTTAACATTCAAATGGACTATTACAGGGTTCCCCAACTAGCGGCCCGAATTTGTCCCACGTTCGGTTTTATTTGCCCCCCCCCCCCCAAGAGTGTGCAAAGCTGTCATCAAGGCAAAGGGTGGCTACTTTGAAAAATCTCACATATATTTGGATTTGTTTCAAACCTTTGGTTACCACATGATTCCATACGTGTTATTCTAGAGTTTTTATGTCTTCACTATTATTCTACAATGTAGAAAATAGTCAAAATAAAGAAGAACCATTGAATGAGTAGATGTGTCCAAATGTGCTGTATATATATTTTTTATATAAAAAACATTTGGGACATAAGACTGTAAAAAGAAATCAGCAATAAGTTATTTTAATTTAGGAAACCTGTTCAAATATTCCCACTGATGGGTTCTGACTTGAAAATATGAAATATCCTTATTCATGTCACTGAGGGAATGGGGGGAATGTAGAATGTTCACATTCTGTCAGAACATGTTATTGTTAGACATCAGGTATTCTATTGGAAGGAGAAGGGCCACAGTCTGGTACAGGTCAACAGGACAGGAGAATTTGGGCTGAGTTCGGGTCAAATGAATTGAGACAGAACATGCATCACTAAAGTCATGTCTAGCAACAGAGGTGCATTGGCTGTTCAGATGTGTAAGGAAGAGACTCAGCATAGAAGGAAGGGTTATACCAGTGCTTGTGTGAATATGTATTTTCAGCTGTGTGACCCATTGGGTGAATAAACTTGGTTTGAGCATTTCATAGTTGTCCGTCAGGTTCTTAATAACAGGTGAAAAACTAACACCAAGCATAACAGAGATGTCATTGTACACAAATGTAACAAATGTAACAAATGTTTGAAACTATGTTTTAGTCAAATAAATATGTTTGGGCTTCTTGAGGTCAATTTACAGTCTACAAATTATTTGTAATCATGTTTCGGTCCCTGACAATCCGCTTAAGAAAAAAAATATGGTCCCTCGGCTGAATCCAGTTGCTGATCCCTGCCTTGTCTATTAGTCTAAGAAATAACACCCGCCGCCAAAAAAAGTCAACAATCTAGTCTAGATCTAGTCTAGTGTTCAGGGAGGCAGGTAGCCTAGTGGTTAGAGCGTTGAACTGAAAGGTTGCTGGATCGAAACCCCGAGCTGGCATGGTAAAAATCTGTCGTTCTGCCCCTGAACAAGGCAGTTAACCCACTGTTCCCTGGGTTCCCGGCAGGCCGTCATTGTAAAGAAGAATTTGTTCTTAACGGACTTGCCTAGTTAAATAAAAAAAATTACTCCACAAGCGCTTGAGAGGCCAGCGGAGAGCAAGTGCGCAAAAGTGAAGTTACATGCTTATGTTTATGAATATGCATACAGCATATTTAAGGTCCCTCAGTCAAGTATTGAACTTCAAGCACCGATTCAACTACAAAGACCAGGGAGCTTTTCAAAAGCCTCAAAGAAGGGCAGACACATATGGAGCTGTATTCAAAAACAGACTATAGAGCAAATAAAATGTTCATTTAGAGTTTGGTAAAGGGCTGATACAACGAGTAATACTTACTAAGGCTGTCTTCCTGAAGCTGCCAGTGACAACTCGTCGATTGTGGAACAGTATGCAGCCAATGTCTCACTTCAATCTGGGTTCGTATGAATCCAGAGACCAAAGGAGCCCGTGCTTTCGATATGGGTTGCAAATAGCCATTTAAACGGCAAAACATCCGCGCCAAAGACATTGTCTGCTAATGGAAAATCAAATGTAGATGGAACACTGTTCATGGACAAATTCCGAACACAACTATAGGAGTTATTTGATTTAGTCTGACATTGACTCCGCACAAATGATAATTTCCCCATCTTAATTGCTGTGATTAATAACAATTCAGCTTCTGTTGATCTGATCATGCAATACTCACACAACGGAGCTCGTGTGGATTCCAGTCAGTTGTGTTTATGTAGCTAGCAGCACTAATTACTGTGACCTGGAATGAAGACTTCTTGGACCTTCGATGAAGCTACATTGACAATCGATGAGATAAATTATTAAGCAAGTTAGTTTTTTCCAAGTCGTTTATACACTTTGCAGGCTAGCATTGCAGGATAGTAAACTTTGGACACATACCTTGCTAACGTTGACGCTAAGAACCGCTAGTTAGCGACTACCAAAGAGGTACAGTAGCTACCAGCATAGAGGAAGAGACGAAGCGAGAGGATCCACTCTTCTTCTTCTTCTTCTCCTTCTTCTTCTTCTTCGATATAATGGCGGTCCGCAAACCAACTTTAAAGGTATATGCCGCCACCTACTGTGCTGGAGTGTGTGGTCAATCACGGTTTACAACGTTCCTAAATCCTCCTACCTAACTCAGTACTGAGAAAATAAAAAAGAGCCTTACTAACTTCTAAGACCCTCCACCATCTCCCAAATCCCTTCCAACTGACCTCAATGACCCTAAACTTCAATCTTTCCCTCTCTTCAACATACTTACAACAATATAACAACACATGATCCACTGTTTCATCGACCATGCACTCCAGGCACAAACCATTCATATGCTTGCCAATCAAATGTAATGAAGAGTTCAATGTATAATGTCTTAAGCGGAATTGAGAGAATGGGTGTAGTAGTGGCATATTACATAATTTATGCAGCACCATACAATACATTTTTGGACTCACCTTGGTGGCAGTCCTTTGTGGGCAAATTTTGTCATCAAAGTCTGCCATTCTCTGGATTTATGGTGCTTTCAAGACAACTGGGAACGCAAAACGTATTTTCCCAGTCCTAGCTCGTTTTTCCCGAGTTCCCAGTTGTCTTGAACTCACTTAAGTCAGATTTTGCTGTTCTGAGTTAACAGTTGTTTGGAGTACGGCACAAATCATGCTCCATTGACAGCATAGCCAATGTTGAATGTTTATCATTTTAAACTAGGAAAAGAAACCCTTAATCTTAGACTTGGGACCACACAAACACTCCACTCAATAGCAGGCTAATGATTGCTTTGCAATGCTTGCACTTAGCCACTGATTCCTTCCAAATCACTCATTGTTGAATTTGCGATTTCCAACTTGTTGTGTAATGTTTATGTCCATGGCCGGTGAGCACTGATACGTTTTATCTATAAATTCTCTTCATTATTTCTCTTCATATGACAAGGATTAAAAAGGATTTGTCAGTAGATTGTCGACTTGATTCATGATGATGACTGCTAGCTAAGATTTAGAAAGTATGATGTTGACATGATCAGTCCAATCAAAGCTACTGTAGATATAAAGTGATTTGGCATCATTTTATCTGTGGCCAATGACCTTGAGCCTTCTTGGATGGGCACTTCTAATGTAACTCTATGGCAGCACCCAAGGAGCTAGAATTTTCGAGCTCTACCTTCGACTTGGCGTTGCTAATCACGGTGCAACGCTCCATATTTTTTTGCAAACTGATATGTGACACGTATTAATGCCAAAATATCATGCAAAACAGGCCAAATATGTAGGGCTCAAAACTGCCCTGAATGATGGGTCGCCACTGGTAATTGTCAACCAGTTTCCCTATATCACTGACTTCTGACCAATCTTTCATTTTCTCTACCAAGGTTAGATCAACAACAGGATCTGGGAGTAACCATGGACAAACATCCTCAATCACCACAGAAGGGCCAAACTCCATCTCCCGCAAACCACTCTCATCAGCAAACTTTCCAACTTTCCAACCAAAACCACTGCCTTGTCTACTAGTATATTCCCAACAGTCATCTAGAACAGTAGCAGTGATCCCACTGAAGGATAACAAAAACCATAACTCTTATTAACATCATACTGAGACATTCCATCATTAGAAGTCAACATAGCTCAACCTCACATCCTTTCAACCTAACCCAATAAGCTAATTACAATTGTTTAAGCCATATATACAAAGGCATCTCACCTGCATCCACTAGTAAGGCACATACAGTACATATGTTGATTTAAATGCACCAATGCATATCTTTAAAGCTATATACTGGATTCTGTCCAGCTTCTGAAACTAAGTCTTTGCTGCTGTTCCATAAACTATACATCCGTAATCAATTGTTGTCCTGATCAGAGCTCTATAAATATCTATCAACGATTCTGTCAGCACCCCATTCATAACCGGAGACCGAGTGCATAAGATTCACCACGTTCTTTCACTTTGTTTCAACATTTATGACATGATCTTTCCATGTATATCACTCATTGAATATTTGTACTTAGAATATTTGTACTTAGAAACCCTCCCCATAGACTGTCCATACAGAAACAACTGTACATTATCAGCAACTTTTATCTTCAAGAAGAATATACAGCAAGACTTTACCACAGACAATTTAAAACCCCAGTCAATCGACCATCTTTCAACATCCACTGTAGCTTGTTGAAAAGATTTGATCACACAAGAGACATTCCTTCCCCTCTTCCAAATAGCTCCATCATCAGCATATAGGGAAGCCCCAACACCCCTGCCTATATTTGAAAACACATCGTTTATCATAATGTTGAACAAAATAGGACTGATAGCACTGCCTTGAGGAATTTAATTGTCAACTCCATAGTCATCAGATAAAATGGATCCAATTTTAACTCAAAAAGAGCGATTAAATGAAAAGACCAAAACCCAGTTATATAATCTCCCACCAATACCAAGTCTTTCCATCTTTATCAATAGGCCTTCTCTCCACATAGTGTCATAGGCCTTTTAAATGTAAAAAAAAAAAAAAACAGTAGCCATCACTTTTTTCATGACCTGAGTTTTTTTCAACTTCATTGCTCATCTTTACTAATGCATCCAAAGTAGATCTACCTTTACTGAATCCACTTTGACATTGACTCAATAAACCTCTATGCTCCAGGAAATATGACAATCTATTGACTATCATCTTTTCACAAGTTAGAGGTCAGTGCTATTGGTCTATAACTATCAGCACCATGAAGGGTTCTTACCAGGCTTTACATAAGGTAATATTACTGCACTTTTCCAACCAGAAGGTATAACCCCCTCACTCCAAATCGTATTAAATAATCCCAGGAGAACAAGCATGACCTCATCAGGTAAATGCTTAAACATTACAGCACAACTGATCACAAAATGGGGCTGTATCTCCAAAGCCTATTAAGGCTGAACGCATCTCATTTTTGGTAAAAACAGCATCCAAAGAAGAGGCAACAGTAGCACCATATCTCTTTAGAGCCCAATTCTCCTGATATTTCATCAAACATCGCTTCAGATAGTTGACGACAAGGGTTGTAAAAATTGTGTAACTTAATATTACTACCTGCACTGTAGATTTCCACCATCACACATTCATATTCAGATAGGACAGTTATATTACGATATACAAGACCTTCTCTTATGAATGTAGAAAAATGACCACCCTGTCCAATTGATATATCAGATCTGATTGAAAAATAACCAGGGATAATACAATCAAGATGTGGTCTAAGTCATGTTATTGAACACATATCACATCAGGTTGGATCTCTAAATCTATTACATATTTCTTAAAACTCCTGACCGTTAGCAATAAGGCTTCTGGCATTCCACTGAAGGATAACAAAAACCATAACTCTTATTAACATCATACTGAGACATTCCATCATTAGAAGTCAACATATCAACAATCATGGCGACAGTAACATCTGTTACTCCTAAAAACTCATGCTGATTCCACAGTGATCTTCAACTTGGCAGGTCTGATAACCTTTCCAGTGAAGGCTATTGAAGTCAATCTGATGAACTATTAAGGTGTCATTTGAAACAACACATTTGTGAGAACAAGATTTCTGAGCAGGTCTCGTATCCGTGTCTGGACCAACATAAGCAACATTTCCTCCACTTATTCCAGGACGGACCCTATTGTCTCCATCATTCTGCCTAATAGTTCCACCAATCTGCCTTGCAGCCTCTGCATAAGAGACATTATGAGTGATTTTATATCTTTGGGCATCTCTAGCTTCTTTCTTCACCTGGCATCCACCAAATGCTAAACTGTGTTCCCCCCCACAATTACAACATTTAACCTTAACATTGTTCCCACATTCACCATAATCATGTTCCCCTCCACACTTTGCACAGAGCCGCTACATGTCCCATTCTTCAGCATTTAAAGCACCTTAGTGGAGGTGGGACAAACTCTCTAACAGTGAAAGCCAGGAAGCCTATCTGTACTTTCTTAGGTACAACCTTCTCAAACATTAATAATACTGACAAGCTTTCACTCCTCAAATCAAATTGTATTTGTCACATGCACTGAATACAACAGCTGACTTAAAAGCCCTTAAGCAACAATGCTTAAGAAGTTTTAAGAAACAATAAGTGTTAAGTAAAAAATAGATGAGTAAAAAATAGAAAATAAAAGTAACAAATAATTATACAACAGCAGTAAAATAACAATAGCAAGGCTATATACAGGGGGTACCGGTACAGAGTCATTGTGCGGGAGCACCGGTTAGTCAGGTAATTAAGGTAATATGTACATGTCGGTAGAGTTAAAGTGACTACGCATAGATAATAAACAGAGAGTAGCAGCGTAAAAGAGGGGTCTGGGTATCCCTTTGATTAGCTGTTCAGGAGTCTTATGGCTTGGGGGTAGAAGCTGTTTAGAAGCCTCTTAGACCTAGACCTGGTGTTCCGGTACCGATTGCCGTGCGGTAGCAGAGAGAACAGTCTATGACTAGGGTGGCTGGAGTCTTTGACAATTTGTAGGGCCTTCCTCTGACACCGCCTGGTATAGAGGTCCTGGATGGCAGGGAGCTTGGCCCCAGTGACGTACTGGGCCGTACGCACTACCCTCTGTAGTGCCTTGCGGTCGGAGGCCGAGCAGTTGCCATATCAGGCATTGATACAACCATGCTCTCGATGGTGCAGCTGTAGAACCTTTTGAGGATCTGAGGACCCATGACAAATATTTTCAGTCTCCTGAGGGGGAATTGGTTTTGTTGTGCCCCCTTCACGACTGTCTTATTGTGTTTAGACCATGATAGTGTGTTGGTGATGTGGACCAAGGAACTTGCAGCTCTCAACCTGCTCCACTACAGCCCTGTCGATGAGAATGGGGGCGTGCTCGGTCCTCCTTTTCCTGTAGTCCACAATCATCTCCTTTGTCTCGATTACGTTGAGGGAGAGGTTGTTATCCTGGCACCACACAGCCAGGTCTCTGACCTCCTCCTTATAGGCTGTCTCATCGTTGTCGGTGATCAGGCTGTTGTGTCATCGGCAAACTTAATGATGGTGTTGGAGTCGTGCCTGGCCGTGTTGTCATGAATGAACAGGGAGTACAGGAGGGGACTGAGCACGCATCCCCGAGGGGTCCCTGTGTTGAGGATCAGCGTGGCGGATGTGTTGTTACCTACCCTTACCACCTGGGGGCGGCCCGTCAGGAAGTCCAGGATCCAGTTGCAGAGGGAGGTGTTAAGTCCTAGGGTCATTAGCTTAGTGATTAGCTTTGAGGGCACTATGGTGTTTAACACTGAGCTGTAGTCAATGAAGAGCATTCTCACATAGGTGTTCCTTTTGTCCAGGTGGGAAAGGGCAGTGCTGAGTGCAATAGTTATTGCATCATCTGTGGGTCTGTTGGGGCGGTATTTAAATTGGAGTGGGTCTCTGACGCATTTTCTTTCTGAACAGCCTTTTGGCTTCAACCACTATGCCCCCCTCTACATTTTATTTTATATCATCTATGGACATAGATAGTAGAACCCCAGAAATGACCCCCCTCAACTTAGCTGAAGCTCCAGGGACATGACTTGTGATTTTCTTCCCATTGAGAGTTTTCATGTTCAGAATCTTCCCTTGCTGAACATGGTCAGAACAAAATATTATATACATATATATTATATACATTCTACCATTACCAATGAACTGGGCTAATGTGACTTCCCCTATATCTTTCTTAACAGCATTGGTTAATCAAATAGGGTGTAGATGAGACCCGTGGTCGCATCAAACACGATTATAACTTTCCACTCCGACACATCATTACTTCTGTTTTTCACTTCCTTCACACTCTTCACGTCCTCAACACTAGAAGTACCACTGCTGTCAGCAGCGCTTATGGTAGGGCCATTTTTTCCCCTTTTCCTTTTCACCACAGACCATCCAGGTCCATGACTGTCTTCATCCCACCCATACCATCAGAACTATCATCCATGTCGACCACAGTCCAGCACTGCTGTTGCTAAAACCGCCTACCACAATATTGAAAAATGGATTATATTTTGCTTCCTTGTTTGAAGTCGAACCTGGGTGTCCAATTTTTCTGTTACAGGCTTTTGAGTTTGTAGTTATTATGGATCCCCATTGGCAGCAGCCACTCTTCCTGGGGTCCAGCAAAATGAAGGCAGTTAATACAATTTTAAAACATTACAATATATTCACAGATTTCACAACACACTGTGTGCCCTCAGGCCCCTTCTCCACCACATATCTAAAGTAATAAATTAATGTGTATGTATAGTGCATATGTTATTGTGTGTGTGTGTGTGTGTGTGTGTGTGTGTGTGTGTGTGTGTGTGTGTGTGTGCGTGTGTTGTCACTCTGGCCGAGAAAAACGTCCACTCCAGTCAAAATCGGCCCACGCGGGAATGCACCGCGATAAACAGATGACCTGCCTTCCCGCCTTTGGGGCAACGACTCCCATTTGTAGGGAGGAGACAAGATCATCTCGTTATTATATGCAGTATCTCTGCTATCAGTCAAAACATTCCCTAGTCCTCCGGTTTTCTTCTGCCTCCCTCTGGTATACTACACTGGCATAATCCAGTTTTGGTCCAGGTTCTGAAATGTTTATTACTTAAACGTATTTGAGGCAGGGCTGATATTAAAAGGAAAATTTAAAACTATTCTTGAATTTCTTAAACATTTCAAAACTGCGCCTCTAGGTTTTCACTAGTTACCACAGCCACAAAGTCAAAATTGGATATATCGTAAAAATTGATCAAAGCACAAATTCGAATGTTGGTCTTAATTTAAGAGTTAGGAGTTAGGGTTAGGTATAAGGTTAGGTTAAAATCACATTTTAAGAAGATAAATTGTAGAAATGGGCGGGGTTTATGACTGCTGGCTGTGACCCCTCTAATTAGATTAGCATTACTTGGGGCCAACCAAGTGGCGCAGTGGTCTAAAGCACTGCCACTAGAGATTCTGGTTTCGAGTCCAGGCTCTGTCGCAACCAGCTGGGTTGTCCGGGTTCGGGGAGGGTTTGGCGGGCAGGGATGTCCTTGGCCCATCACGCACTGCCGGCAGCAGTGCCCGCTGACCCGGTCGCCAGGTGTACGGTGATTCCTCCAACACATTGGTGCGGCTGGCTTCCGGATTAAGTGCTGTTTGGTTGGGTTGTGTTCCGGAGGACGCACGGCTCTCGACCTTCGCCTCTCCGAAGTCCGTACAGGAGTTGCAGCGATAAAACAAGACTGTAACTACCAATTGTATACCACGAAATTGGGGAGAAAAATGAGTAAAATAAATATGTATACTAGATTAGCATTACTTGTCGAATACATTGCACGCTTTCGCTCTACTATAGGCCTAATGGTAAACAAATGATCTGCGAAAATAGTCTTAATTGAATAGTGGGCGAGTGAGGGTAGCCTATGTTGGAGCCATCATTCTCATTGACTGTTTCCCACAGGTATGAAGCGCGCACGAAAGAACACGAGGCCAAAATCAGGCTTATTAAGCTATTTTTCATCAATATGTAACATATAGAAACCATTATTGTCCTACATCCTATTATCTCACACAACAAACACTTGGTATGCCCAAGAAAGATTCACAAAATAAATGTTAGTGCCCCACAATATAATTTTGCAAATGAGGGAGGTGTCAGAGGTACTTAGTATTTTAAGGGACTGCAATTAACTGACTTATCTCATATCAAAACATATAAGATCTCCCAATCCTAAGTTAACATCAGACCTTAGACACTATTCTTTCCCCGTAGGAATGGCTGAAAAAACGATTTTTTTAGGACTACTAAACTGGCGAGCTGTATAGAGGATACAATATTGGGAATGTTTGAATGGTAAGGCTGAAGCACCCGACTGCAGACTACAGTCGAGGAGTGAGGAGTGAAATCGGGGAAGGTGCATATGCTACAGCCGAAAGTCGGACACTGATGTGTTTTCTTTCAACAGCAAGGCTCAGTGCTGCCATTGTTGATACACGTTTTTCTTAGTAATGTCATAATCAACATGTCTCCAACCCTCATATCACACACTCCCAAACTGTAAATATACAGTGCCCCCGTAATTATTGGGACAGTGAAGCATTTCTTCTTTTGGCTCTATACTTCAAAAGTTTTGGTTTGAAATCAAACAATGACTATGGGGTTAAAGAGAAGACCATCAGGTTTAAAGTGGGGGTATTTCCATCCATATTGGGTGAACCGTTTAGAAATAGCACCACTTTTTGTACATAGTCCCCCCCATTTTAGGGGAGCAAAAGTATTGTGACAAATTCACGTGTTTCATTAAAGTAGTACAAAGTGAAGTATTTGTTCCCATATTCATAGTACGCAATGACTACATCAAGCTTGTGACTCCACAAATATGTTGCATTCATTTGCTGTTTGTTTTGGTTGTGTTTCAGACGATTTTGTGCCCAATAGAAATGGTTATTTTGGAGTATATAAGAAAATCATGTTTCTAAACACTCCTACATGAATGTGTAATGAATACTCAGGGAGAAAAAGGTGTAGATTCACATGCAGAGGGCAGCAGGTGTTTATTACACATTCGCAGAAAGCAGGCAATGGCCATACACAGGCAGGCGAATCAAAACTAGGACTGAATGCTATATCTGGTTCTCACAAACGAGCTAGGAAAAGGTTTAGTAGAGTCAAAACGAACAATACCTCACAAAGGCACAAACAGAACGAATCGAACTAAATAAGGAGCTGGTGAGACCAGGTGAGTAACTAACACAGGTGAAATCAATTAACAAAAATGAAAGACAGGGCTAAGTTCAAGAACACAAAGAAACAGAACACAAGGTTGACTAAGAAAATAAATACAGAACCTTACAGAATGTGGATGCCACCATGACTACGGATAGTCCTGAATTCATTTTGAGTAATCAGGTAGCATCCACTTTAATGTAGAAGTGTTTCTTATTTACAATAAAAGTGACTCCAAAAGGACATAATTTACCATTATCTTCACAAAATAATCTGAAACACAACCAAAACAAAGAGCACAAACTTGATGAGGTCATTACGGGCTACATATATGAGACCAAATACTACTTTAATAGACATATTTGTCCCAATACATTTGAACCTCTAAAATGAGTTAAGAACATTATTTGGGAATGATATATTGTTATTAGGGGATGACCCGCGAGGGATACAATTGATTTAAAAAAGTACAATCGAAGTGTTGTACGTAGTTACTGACCCTATGCGTCACTCTGAGGACGTTCGATTAAGTGCACAGTGACATTAATCAAATCCCCTCAAGATCCATCCTGTACGCGCGGGCAGCGATCTCTGCGGACGACTCACTGCTCGCCCTGGGGTGTAATTCATCACGCTAATTCTGTTGCAAAACGTTTTGTCTGTTGGTTTTGCAACGGAAACATTATACCATTTACTTTAGAAACCAAACGGAAGCAAACAACGTCGAACGGAACCGGGAGGGGTTTACTTGCATTTGACCCAATATAAGCTATCGTTTCCGTTTGAAGTAAACGGTTTCTGTTGCCAAATGTTTGGCAACGGAATCTGAGTAATGAATACATTCCTGTTTTGCAACATGGAAAAAGCATGTTGAAGACGTTCATATTTTTGCAAGTAAAAATGTATTGTTTCGTTGATAAAGTATGGAAGTTTCACTAGAGCAACATGTTTTGAGATGTCTGAAAGGTCAAAAACATTTAGAGTGCAGGTACTAGCTATTTGATGAGCGGAAGAAAATAAGAATATCGCTATGGTTGTGAAGCCATGTGCTTCTTTGTTTACCAAAACAGCGGCTGTTGGAGCGATTGTGTGAATGGTTCTGTGAAGAATGTGGAATTTGGGCTTGTAAGAAGTGAGCCGCACAAACGGCGACAAAGTCTGCGTTTTTAAGTCAAGTTAAAGGTTAGTAACGAATTGTTTTTGGTTTGGCATGCGCGCCTATTTTCGATTGTTTTTGTTGCCTCGATGTTGCTTTGATCATCAAACTAAATTGTTTGCATGCTCAAGTCTTTAGGCAATTTGAGCTATGGAGCTTGTCCACAACTTGGTTGTTTGTATCAGGCGTGTAAACCTAAACGCGCCACTTTCCATCTTGCTAACGTTAGCTAGCTAGCTAGCTACACAACAAAGGGATCTCTGAGCTAGGAGGGTAACGTTAAATAGCTACCCCTGAAGAAAGTGGCACAAATGTTAGCTGAATTTGTAAGGACAAATCTCAATAATCCCAACGTTTGTTTAGGTCTGAAAGTGCATCACCAGGTTGATTTCATCTAGCAAAAATTACCTAACGCTAGCTATATTGTTTTATCTGTCATGTGTAATCTATTACCTAATTTTAGAAGTGTACATTCACAATCAGTGTGTTGGCAAATAATTGACTGCTCACTGGAACCTATTTATTCGAAACCAGCTAGCTTTTCTGAAATATATATACTGGCGCTCTAATAAAGTTGCATAGCGCATACATTTATTACTACATGACTGTCAGATATATGCGAGAGGGAGGGGATGGTCACGTGTGTGAAACGCTTGTTTTACAATCAACCTCTAACCAACCCCCCACCCCAATTAGTTCAAGCCAGGGTCAGGGCCAGGGCTACAACATTTTTTTTTACAATGAATGTTGTATTATTAAGGTTCTTTGATATTGTGGTCTCATTAAATGCTATTCAGACCTAAACATGCCCAATGTTGTGGATACAATATTATTTCCCCAGTACCTGCACCTGGCCTGGAGCAGTCTATTTCAATCTGTGGGACATAGTGTTTTCAGAAAGTATTCACACCCCTTGATTTTTTCCCACATTTTGTCTGTCATAGTTGAAGTGTACCTATGATGAAAATTACAGGCCTCTCTCATCTTTTTAAGTGGGAGAACTTGCACAATTGGTGGCTGACTAAATACGTTTTTGCCTCACTGTATCTTGTAATTGAACAAAATAGTAAGGTGGCCAATAACTGGGGACCATATGCCAATAATATGGGATTATTTGTTTTGGTGGGGGGGTAAACCGCTTATCAAAAAGCTTATAGTAGTAATGTTATTTCCACTGAAATTTATGACATCAAAAATCACAAAACATTGATGGCTTGATCACAAGATCACAACACTATTGAAGGTAAAATATTTCTTAAACGCTGTTGAATATGCCGATGATACGTGGTGCTACGCTAGCTAAAGTTAGGCTCTGTGTGTTTAGCTTGCTAAATAAATAGCTACATAAATATATATGCTAGCCTATTAGCCACATGAATGACTTGTGATCATTGCCTTTGCTAGTTTCATTGTATTGACAATCCCAGGCTTAGTTACTTTTTTCCGTTTTTGTCCAAAATATTGAGTCATTGAAACAGTGCATCCCAAATAGGTGAAGGCAGCAAACAATGTATCAGGCCAGCTGTGATTTACAACCCGACAGCAATATTTTTTGGACTACCAAGAAATGTATTGGTGAATTATATTAATCATGCATTGAACTGCATCCATCTATTCTGCCAACAGTGCATTACTGTACGTCATGGAATTTTTTGTCAAATATAATGTATTTTTAAAACCTCTTATGAAGTTGGTTTTGTAGCATCAACTGGGAGTTGGATATTGTTGACTGGTATTATGATTGTCTGTTTTGTTTTATTTCTGAAAGGTAGTTAATTAAAACACTTTCAGTTCCTCTTTAAAGGCACCATTCGCCTCATGGTGAAGTCCTTGAATGGTTTTCTTCCTCTCTGGCAACTAAAGGAAGGACGCCTGTATCTTTGTAGTGACTGGGTGTATTGATACACCATCCAAAGTGTAATTAATAACTAAACAATGCTCAAAGGGATATTGAATGTAGGCTTTTGTTTTTTTTACCCATCTACCAATCGGTGCCCTTCTTTGCGAGGCATTGGAAAACCTCCCTAGTCTTTGTGGTTGAATATGTGTTAGAAAATCAATGCTCGACTGAGGGACCTTACAATTATCTGTATGTGGGGTACAGAGATGAGGTAGACATTCAAAAATCATGTTAAACAATATTTATTGTACTCCACAACACTAATTAAACACTATCCCTTAACGCGCCAATCCCGTTAGCGGGATAGATTTGACAACATCCGGTGAAATTGCAGAGCACCAAATTCAAACTACAGAAATATTAATATTCAACATTCATGAAAATATAAGTGTAATACATCAAAATAAAGCTTATCTTCTTGTTAATCCAGCCACTGTGTCAGATTTCAAAAAGGCCTTATGGCGAAAGCACACCATGCGATTATCTGAGGACAGCGCCCCGCAAACAAACACAATATAATTTTCAACCAGGCAGGTGTGACACAAAAGTCAGAAATAACGATACAATAAATGCCTTACCTTTGAATATCTTCTTTTTGCAATCTCAAATGTCTCAGTGACACAATGAATGGTCGTTTTGTTCGATAAATTCCTTATTTATATCCCCAAAAGGTCAATTTATTTAGCGTGTTTGATTCAGAAATACACCGGTTCCAACTCGCCCAACATGACTACAAAGTATCTAATAAGTTACCTGTAAACTTGGTCCAAACATTTCAAACAACATTCCTAATCCAACCTCAAGTATCCTAAAATGTAAATAATTGATCAAATTTAAGACGGGATAATCTGTTTCTAATAACGAAGAAAAATAACACGGCGCGCGCTCCTGTTCACGTGCATCAAAATACTAGAGACCTTCCGAGTGACACATACAAAGAACAGCACTACTTCTTCATTTCTCAAAATAAAAACATCTACCAATTTCCCATAGAAAACCATTGGAAAACACAATGACCTAAAAAAAAATGTTTCCCTGGATGGATTGTGCTCGGGGTTTTGCCTGCCAAATCAGTTCTGTTATACTCGCAGACATTATTCTAGCAGTTTTAGAAACTTCAGAGTGTTTTCTATCCACATCTACTAATTATATGCATATCCTAGCTTCTGGGCCTGAGTAACAGGCACTTTACTTTGGGCACGCTTTTCATCCAGACGTGAAAATACTGCCCCCTATCCCTAAGAAGTAAGCACATTTCTACTCCTGAATGTATGTAGGCTTGCCATAACAAAGGGGTTGAATACTTATTCACTCAAGACATTTCAAAAAACATAATTCCACGTTGACATTATTGGGTATTGTGTGTAGGCCAGTGACAAGAAAATCTAAATTCACAACAATACGTTTTCACAACAATACGTTTTCCACAATACGTGGAAAAAGTAAACTTTCTGAAGGCACTGTATCTGCCAACTCGCTGCCTGGTTTCAGGTCCCTAGGATTGGTTCAAATTTACCATCCGTAAGTGTTGTGGACTGTGGAAAATGTGTGCTTTGTGGGGAGCTTGTCTACTATGTAATAAAGTGCTTACAGTGCAGGTAATGGTTATTCCCTATACCTACCGCAATGTGAGCACTTCTGTCACAAAGCAGACGTCCTGTCTGCTAAACTCTGACGTGGTCATCCAACAAGAGGTCTACTTCATTCTATTTGCCCAATTACATATTTTCTGGAATTGATGGCATCCATTGAACTGGTTCATTATGCCCCTTGGTGTCCAAAGTGCTGTTTGTGCAAGTAGATAAACTCATCAGACCTACTGCAAAACCAGCATTTTCTGACTCATAAGGTGCACCACTCAGCCGGTTCCACCAGAGGGTAAGAATTCCTTGGTCACGGTTGCCGCAAATAACATTGCCAGGGATCTCTAGTGTGAACATCCCAGCAGTCATTTCTGTTTTGTCTAATTTGTTGGAATTTAGTGCAACTAGTTGCTGATCATGTGCTTTGCTTCTAACTATGCTTCTATGTGATTTTACATTCTAAATGGGGCCACTAAGACTAGCTTGTGTTGAGAGGCGGAGTCTTGGGCAATTGCCAGCAATCTTAAGGGGCATTGCACTTGTCTCGGTCTGACAGCACTGGCCGAGCTCGACCACTGGAGCGGAACTACAGCTGTTGTTTACGAAGCATGTGACAAACATGGGAAGGGACAGCGCAAACAGGCCCGTTAACTCATACAGATAGGAGTTTAGTGGAAGATCGTAAGATCACATGACAAACACTACACAAGGTATTAGAAATGTGAAGTGTATGTTTGGATGAACAAGTGAGAAATAAAGTGTTTGTTCAGACCCTATCCATCTTGCATTGAGACTCTGTCTAGTTGTAGTTTACCACCCCAGGTGTTGTCGAAGTATGACGTGAACTCGACTGTAGCTGGAAGGTATTTTGTAATAATACAGCTTTGAATGTTGACTCGTAAATCAAAGTAGCACTTATTATTACGTTGACAACTAACCAAAGTTTTCGCAATACCAATCTATTCCCTTGTTCTTGAGGAGGATAGCAGTCTCCTAGCTACAACATCCCAACTTGTAAGGCCAGTGACAAAAAACGTATTTTGAACTTCATTCCATATTGATATCTATCAATCAAATGTAAAAAAAAAAAAGGGCTTTATGAAATACATCAGCAGTCACAAAGTGCTTTACAGATACCCAGCCTAACTCCCCAAATACTATTGACCACAGTGTTTTATCCCTAATGTGAAGCATTGTAGAGGTATCAAAGACACACGACTGGAGAAGACTACCTTTTAACAGTATTATCACAAAAGTATATATTAGTCATTTCCACTGTCTGCCATATAATGGTAGTATGTTGTCTTAATGTACGCCACAAACATTTCCTTGGAATGTTTGTTTTTTGAAGAAGTGGGGGATATACATACTGGTTAGGACAGGTTGGCCATGAAAGTGGTTTATAATCCTCTGCTGTATCATTACAGGATATTATATATGATTATTATGGTGAGAATGTTTCTTGTCAGGGTCTCCCCACTGTTTCAGTGCATATCTCAGATTCCTACCCCACCCCCCTCACACCTGTTTTAAGCACCTCTCTGAGACGCCTCCGCCTCCTTAAAGTGCGTCTCTTGCCTGTTCAGGGGGCCTCTGCCACGACTACAACCCAGATGAAGTCCCTTACTGACATATTGCCACCCCTCAGTCCCGCTTTTCCATTCATGTAAAAATACAATTTTAAATAATAATTTCTATAGGTTTACAAATAGGCCTAATACTAATTTTATGTGTTTTAGATTGTAGTGACTGTGTTATCAAAGTAAAGAAGTAAACAAGGCGGCCCCTTGCCACAGCGCCTGTCTGGTTTATGAAGGTTAGTGATTCACTGTGCTTTCTCAATTCCCGGTGGAGAACATGATGACAAGGTACCTGTATTTTCCTTAAAGATCACAGCGGTACAATGTTTTTCTGTGATATTTGTCTCCCTCAGGGTGATCATAAAGTAGCGCAATGTAATCTCTGACAGCAATTTGACAGAAGCTTGCTGTGTGTGTGTGTGTATCCTATGCTCATTTCTCTCATGTAGACTCCTTTCTACCAATGCTCTAGGGCAGTGATTGGGGACATTGCCCTGTGTAGGGTGCTGTCTTTCGGATGGGAGGTTAAACGGATGTCCTGACTCTCTGTGGTCACCAAAGAGCCCATGGCACTTATCGTAAGAGTAAGGGTGTTAACCCCGGTGTTCTGGCTAAATTCCCCAAAGCAAGGGTAAAAAAGAAACGTAACCTAGAGCCATAGAATTTGAATGTCTGACAGTGCAAACTGTTACTGATGACATATATGGGTGCTATGTGGTTATGTTCGATGTACTTTTAGCCTGTCTTAAATATTTACTTGACCATCAAAGAAACGCAGGTGTTGTCATTTCTAGTAACAAGATGGTAAAGAGCGGTTTTGATATCATTTTTAAGCAGTATTTACTGAAACAGAAGTCAACCGTACACCCCCAACCAAATGTTTAATTTGCCAAGTAACGGACGTTAAAACGAAAAACTCCATCTGTTTTGTGAGAAGGGGTTACTTTTGCCGTTCAACCAGGTTTCGTCAGGAAAATAGCTGTTTTGTATTACCCCCTTTCGAGTCCAACACACCTCTGAACAGAGCTTAAAGGCCCAGTGCAGTCAAAAACACGATTTTCTTGTGTGTTATATATATTTTCATACTATGAGGTTGCAATAATATGTGAAATTGTGAAAATAATGATAAATCCCTGTTGTTTGAGCTGTTTGAAAAGACTGTCTGAAATGTCATGGTGGAAGGGAGTTTTGGCCTTCCATGGTGACATCACCATGCGGCAAATGAGTTAATAGACCAATAAGAAAGATGGTTCCAACCCTCTCTGCTAATAACAGCTCATTTTCCGTTTCCCCCTCCCCACTCAGAACACTCCCTGACAGTCCTAGCAAAATTCTTGCTTGAGAAATTGCTTGCTAAGAAGCTGTTTTTGTTTGTTTTAAATTAAAATGGTCAAAAATAATCACAGTAAGAGACTTTATTCTTACCCAGAAATGATTTGATATTGAGAGAAAAATGGCTGTATTCGACCTTTTTGAAAAACTTGGGAAAGTATTCTGTATTGGGGAAAGTATTCTGTATTGGGAAATGTATGAACAAATTTGACCTACATGCATGCGTCAGGTGATGAGGTTCATGCCATACCATACTGGTATGACATAAAGAGGTGGCCTACAATGTATTTGTGAGTTAAGATCTTCTTCTGAGTATTTCTAACAGGACCATATGCTGCTGGAGTGGGGCCATAACATCAAGGAACCCTGCCTCCCCATGCACGTTTTCAGCCCTCAGCGGGTGCCTGGATGTCACCATTGTACAGCGCGTTGGATTTAATTTGAAGTTTGACTTTATTACCCTTGTGTACGCACTTATAATAGCGCTTAATGAGCGCTTTAACCATTTCCACATATCAAGAAGAAAATTATGGTAGAGGTGCAAGGGGTGGAGTTACTTGGGGTCAATAGCCAATGGAAAGCACCCAAATTATGAGTGGTGTTGAGTACAGTATTTATGAACTGTATAGTTGTCTGGCTGAGACTAGACTGTGAAGAGATCCAAGTACAGGTAAGTAAGAATATGATTTGCAGATGATGTACTTAATATGATATATACTTTGATCGTTAGGGTGGTCAAGAGGCCTGGCTAGGTTCATTCAATTCATATATTTATCATTATTGGGAAAGGTTGATTGCGTACCTAAAACAGACTTTTCTGTAGTGAAGTGGGCAAATCTTTATATTCCAGTTTAGGCTCCTGTGTAATGTAATTCATCTGTTATAAGAACAACAATGATGATTGAAGTGATTCATGGGGTAAATTAAAATCTTGTTGTGAAGTCATCTAGATTAGCTATTATTTTATGCAGGTAGTACAGGCTAATGTTGACGTAGTTTCAAATATGAGAGGAACTGGAGCATTGTGAATTGTCAGTTTATCTCTGATCATCCTGGCACATGCAGCTGGTCTGTATGCCAGTACAACTCTACTGGGTGAGCATGTTAGTGTGTTCTATAATCAAAACAGAATTCAAGCTGTATTTGACGCCAGTCATGCTTCTTCCTGTGTGTTCTCCAGGGCGCAAGGATGATTGTTCAGGTTCTCCTGACGGGGACACTATGCTGTCTACTGCCAGGTCTGTTTCCACATGAAACAAACATTTATGCCTAGATGGCAACTAAATATAGCCTATAGAATGGGGTATTATCTTTCTATTGCAAAAGTAAGATTCTTTCAGTAGATGCAAGTGATAATGCAAAGAGATTTTTATGAAATAGAAAATGTTATATTGTTTTCATAAAGTTCTGAGTGCAGATATTTCCGGAGCAAAAGCCGCCTCTCCTCCTCTGACCCCGTTTGTTTCCTCTACCCCTGATCCCTCTCTGCAGGTTTGCTGGATGCTACACCTCTGAAGGCTAGAGGTAATGAGTCGTTCCACCAATTGTGTGCATTTTGAGAAGTGTAACTTGGTCAAAAAAACTTTTGATTGGAGCGTTCTGTCATAATGAGCACACACATATTCAACTTAATAAAAAAACACATTTTCCCATCTCAAAAGGTTGAAAGACTTAGTGCCTTTTAAGTGCTAAATAAAGGAACCATTGACTGCAAGCTGCACAAAGAAAATGACATTGTTAAAACATTTCTAGCCTGTCTATCTCTGGGTAACAGGGTTGACGTGTTAGCCTGTCTATCTATGGGTAACAGGGTTGACGTGTTAGCCTGTCTATCTAGGGGTAACAGGGTTGATGTGTTAGCCTGTCTATCTATGGGTAACATGGTTGACGTGTTAGCCTGTCTATCTATGGGTAACAGGGTTGATGTGTTAGCCTGTCTATCTATGGGTAACATGGTTGACGTGTTAGCCTGTCTATCTATGGGTAACAGGGTTGATGTGTTAGCCTGTCTATCTATGGGTAACAGGGTTGATGTGTTAGCCTGTCTATCTCTATGGGTAACAGGGTTGATGTGTTAGCCTGTCTATCTATGGGTAACAGGGTTGACGTGTTAGCCTGTCTATCTATGGGTAACAGGGTTGACGTGTTAGCCTGTCTATCTATGGGTAACAGGGTTGACGTGTTAGCCTGTCTATCTATGGGTAACAGGGTTGACGTGTTAGCCTGTCTATCTATGGGTAACATGGTGGATGTGTTAGCCTGTCTATCTATGGGTAACATGGTTGACGTGTTAGCCTGTCTATCTATGGGTAACAGGGTTGACGTGTTAGCCTGTCTATCTATGGGTAACAGGGTTGACGTGTTAGCCTGTCTATCTATGGGTAACATGGTTGACGTGTTAGCCTGTCTATCTATGGGTAACAGGGTTGATGTGTTAGCCTGTCTATCTATGGGTAACAGGGTTGATGTGTTAGCCTGTCTATCTATGGGTAACAGGGTTGACGTGTTAGCCTGTCTATCTATGGGTAACAGGGTTGACGTGTTAGCCTGTCTATCTATGGGTAACAGGGTTGATGTGTTAGCCTGTCTATCTATGGGTAACAGGGTTGACGTGTTAGCCTGTCTATCTATGGGTAACAGGGTTGACGTGTTAGCCTGTCTATCTATGGGTAACAGGGTTGACGTGTTAGCCTGTCTATCTATGGGTAACAGGGTTGACGTGTTAGCCTGTCTATCTATGGGTAACAGGGTTGATGTGTTAGCCTGTCTATCTATGGGTAACAGGGTTGATGTGTTAGCCTGTCTATCTATGGGTAACAGGGTTGACGTGTTAGCCTGTCTATCTATGGGTAACAGGGTTGATGTGTTAGCCTGTCTATCTATGGGTAACAGGGTTGACGTGTTAGCCTGTCTATCTCTATGGGTAACAGGGTTGATGTGTTAGCCTGTCTATCTATGGGTAACAGGGTTGATGTGTTAGCCTGTCTATCTATGGGTAACAGGGTTGACGTGTTAGCCTGTCTATCTCTATGGGTAACAGGGTTGACGTGTTAGCCTGTCTATCTATGGGTAACAGGGTTGATGTGTTAGCCTGTCTATCTATGGGTAACAGGGTTGACGTGTTAGCCTGTCTATCTCTATGGGTAACAGGGTTGACGTGTTAGCCTGTCTATCTATGGGTAACAGGGTTGATGTGTTAGCCTGTCTATCTATGGGTAACAGGGTTGACGTGTTAGCCGGTCTATCTCTATGGGTAACAGGGTTGACGTGTTAGCCTGTCTATCTATGGGTAACAGGGTTGATGTGTTAGCCTGTCTATCTATGGGTAACAGGGTTGACGTGTTAGCCTGTCTATCTCTATGGGTAACAGGGTTGACGTGTTAGCCTGTCTATCTATGGGTAACAGGGTTGACGTGTTAGCCTGTCTATCTATGGGTAACAGGGTTGACGTGTTAGCCTGTCTATCTATGGGTAACAGGGTTGACGTGTTAGCCTGTCTATCTATGGGTAACAGGGTTGACGTGTTAGCCTGTCTATCTCTATGGGTAACAGGGTTGATGTGTTAGCCTGTCTATATATGGGTACCATGGTTGACGTGTTAGCCTGTCTATCTATGGGTAACAGGGTTGACGTGTTAGCCTGTCTATCTATGGGTAACAGGGTTGATGTGTTAGCCTGTCTATCTATGGGTAACAGGGTTGACGTGTTAGCCTGTCTATCTATGGGTAACAGGGTTGATGTGTTAGCCTGTCTATCTATGGGTAACAGGGTTGATGTGTTAGCCTGTCTATCTCTATGGGTAACAGGGTTGATGTGTTAGCCTGTCTATCTCTATGGGTAACAGGGTTGATGTGTTAGCCTGTCTATCTCTATGGGTAACAGGGTTGATGTGTTAGCCTGTCTATCTATGGGTAACAGGGTTGATGTGTTAGCCTGTCTATCTATGGGTAACATGGTTGACGTGTTAGCCTGTCTATCTCTATGGGTAACAGGGTTGATGTGTTAGCCTGTCTATCTATGGGTAACAGGGTTGATGTGTTAGCCTGTCTATCTATGGGTAACAGGGTTGACGTGTTAGCCTGTCTATCTATGGGTAACAGGGTTGACGTGTTAGCCTGTCTATCTCTGGGTAACAGGGTTGATGTGTTAGCCTGTCTATCTCTATGGGTAACAGGGTGGATGTGTTAGCCTGTCTATCTATGGGTAACAGGGTTGACGTGTTAGCCTGTCTCTCTATGGGTAACAGGGTTGATGTGTTAGCCTGTCTATCTCTATGGGTAACAGGGTTGATGTGTTAGCCTGTCTATCTCTGGGTAACAGGGTTGATGTGTTAGCCTGTCTATCTCTATGGGTAACAGGGTGGATGTGTTAGCCTGTCTATCTATGGGTAACAGGGCTTAAAATGAGGGAAAAAAACGTAAATGAACACTAATCACGTGAAATAAATAATAATCTTCAGAAATAACTTTGTCAAAGCAAAAAAATAACTAGGGCTTTACAAAGATGGTGAAACTTTGGTGATTAAATGGGTTAAAATCTTCCTAGAAGTAACACAGGGTTGATGGAGGGACATGTCAAAATGCTAAATGCTTTTTCGTATTCAAAATCAGATTTATTGAATTCTCCATGTGCTCTATATTAAAGGGCACTTCATTTAATATAGCAGGCGTTTAAAATTCGATATATTGTTCTACTTAAAATATCAAAGGGATGCAAAAGGCACTCATTTCGTGGAATGACCCTAATATTAGAAAATACAACATCGGCACATGCTTGTTTTACTGGGTAGCCTACTCTTTGATTTGTGTGTGTGTGTGTGTGTGTGTGAGAGAAAAAAATAGGTTTTCTAATTATTTTGCTTAAATGTTTTGTCTCCATCCACCCTCTCTCCCACCATGATTCCTGTCATTCAATGCAGCTGTAGGGGAGGTCAGTATCGACTCTGCCCAGGCTCATGGCTTCCTGTCTCAGTCACGCTCCAAACGGAACATCAACCCGGACCCCAAGTGGCACCGCGGCACGCCTGATTTCCAGTCCTACTACAAATTCTACAACAGCATAGGCCATATTGAAGGAGTGAGTAAAGGGATCACATCATGAGAGAGATTTATTTTAATTTTATTTCAGCATTATAATGAATCTTAAACAATATTTAATTCAGGTTCTTGTCATCTGTCCATCCCTCAACCAATCTGATTACTTATTTTCTCTTTCCCTCCCTCTCATTCTCAAATCCTGTGTGGATCTCTCTCTCTCTCTCCATTTCTCCCAGCTGTATGAGATTGACAAGATCAGGATACTGTATCAGCAGATGCGTCACCTAGAGCAGGTCTATGGGCCAGACGCCTCCAGCTACCAGAATGCCCTGGGTGTGATAACCCCTCCACCTACCACCGCAGCTCCTACCACCACCACAGTGCCTCCTACCACTCAGCCCCCTCCTACTACACCAGCACCACTTTCTCTAACTGAGGCTGATGTCCTTTATCTGTGTAACCCCAAAGACCCCCTCTGTAAAGCTCACATCGTTTACCTGCCTGCAGGGGCCATCCCAGTCCTCTGTGACCCACGCTACAACCCTACCTGCAAACCCCAAACCGGCAAGGTGGTCATAGCCGCTGCCGGACCTGCGGAGCCAGCTGTTGAATCACCTCCCCCACCTCCAACCCCTCCTAAGAAGTCTCTCCCACCTCCTTCTCCCATTGTCATTAAAGGGATGGAGTATGACTGCGACCCTTACTGGGACCCTGACTGCCTGATCGATCACCCACCTCGCTCTGTCCAGGTGACTGAGCCACCACCACCCCCTACTTTCCCACCTGTTGTGGTGGCCCCTGTTGAGGAGGAGGAGGAGGAGGAGGAAGAAGAAGAAGAAATGGCCACCGAGGACACAGTAGCACCTTCTGACCCTTATGATTGGGGGCGTGACCTTTTTGACCCTTACCACTATTCCGACCCAGCACCTGACCCCCAGTAGACAGTTTTTTGTTTTGTTTATCTAAGTACAAACATAACACATTAGTACTGCAATACAACAGAAGGTCATTTACCAAATACCATAAACCAAAAACCATAACAAACACAATTGTACACAAACACAACAATTTCCCCACATGTATGACATTTCTCAGTTCCATCAGAGAATATTGTTTTGAGTTGTAGAGACAACGGACTTATAATTTATTGTATTCAACGTGTGTGTCTGTTATCAATTAATATTAACAAAAATTAAGTGTCACGTCCCATTTGAAATTGTTTGTGGTAAAAGGTCGCCCTCCAGCGGTGAGAACTGAAACTATAAATTAAACGATCTATCTGGACAGTCTGTTTTGTAGATTTAAAATGTGTAGGAATAGTACAACTTTTTTTGTGTGTGCATTTTGTTAGATTTGGATGCTGTTACTACAAACTAATGCTAGCTAGAGTAATTAGCAGGACGACATACAGTATGTGTGTGCTAGTGAGTATGTAATAAGGGACGCTGAAGCAACACAAAAATGATTACCTTATCATGTAGCTAGCTGACTATGACTTGTGTTTTGGAAAACATTTCTCCTGAGTTTCTGTAAGGTAGCGTGGCCGAGCGGTCTAAGGCGCTGGATTTAGGCTCCAGTCTCTCAGGAGGCGTGGGTTCGAATCCTACCGCTGCCATTTGCGTTTTTAGGCCAGGTCACCCGTGATTCAAGTCATTATTCGACCGCCATTACATGTCCGAGGACGTCGGGAGATTGTGGTTAGCAGTGTGTTATTTGTATGTTCGAATCCAGCGATAGAAAGTCGTTTTTTAAAACCTAAATCTTAACCCTTACTTACCTTAAAAATCCGGAGTTAGTGCCTAAATTTAACCTTAAACACTTCGAAATTTGACGTTTGAGAATCATAGATGAACATCTAATTGAGAGCTTGTTCGTTCAGTAACATAGTGTTCGTTCCACATGGTGGAATACACATAACAGCGACTGTAGGAATATAGCTAGTGTATACTTCAAAGCACATAAAAATGACTAATTTAGCAACATTCTGTTGTAAAAGGCACCGCTGAGATTCGAACTCAGGATCTCCTGTTTACTAGACAGGCGCTTTAACCAACTAAGCCACGGCACCACTGGTAGAAAAAAGAAGCGAAATGTTTTTTGTACGCTGTCCATCTATTTAAATTTTACGACATTATAGCGTAATTCAGTCTATACTTATTAATATAATGTTATTTATTAAAGGTCACGAAATAAAGTAGAAGTCTGCATTTCAATTGTATCGCTATGACCCAGCCGTAGTCTAACTGCCGTAGTCAAATATAGAAAATGTACAGGCCTACATTGAATTACATTGCATGTCGATAGAGGCAAAAATCACCACGAATTTAATTTCCCTAAATACTCGTTTAGAAATAACGACAAATAATAACATTTGCAATGCAATGTGAAACGAAAACAAACTACAATTCCAGATCTCACATCCAGGACAAAATCTCTTCCACCGACGAGGATGGGATTCGAACCCACGCGTGCAGAGCACAATGGATTAGCAGTCCATCGCCTTAACCACTCGGCCACCTCGTCACCACATTCATTAATTGCATAATGTTTATGAATATCTCACAAATGACATAATTTTTTGCCTTCTAACAGATTTGAGATGTCAATACTATTCCCCATAACTTAATTCTCCAAACGTGCTGCGTAAATTACAACCTGCTACAGAAAAGTCACTAGCCGTTTCGGAATGGCGTGTTTTTAGGGAATGTTATCTGTGTGCATGGGCGGAAGTCATCAAGTTTTCAAATCAGTTCGCTAGAATTGGTTAGATGTACTGGGCACTGCGTTTGTATATATTTATTTCAAACTATTGAAAAAAAGTACTACTCTTTCAGAACTTCTGACTTTCATTTAACAAAACGTTTTACGTCGTCATTTAATCAGAATAGGATCCTCGGAGTGTTGCGTTTCTCCGAGGACCAGGTGAGAATAATCATTTCTCATCCATCTCCATTCATCATGTTCTGATACTTCATTTCTGAAGTAACAGGTAAGGATATACCTCACTGACGATGGATTGAGAACATGGCAGCGATGGTCAAGTATGCGTGGCAAGTCATTTTAGGTCATGGTTACAAGGTTAAAACATTATTTTTTTTTAGACGATACTGATATATTTCTAATTTTAAGTCCACGTCAGCACCTTCCAAAAGTTGATATTTTGTATGCCTATCGTTATATATACGCACATGTCATGAAACATCAAGATCCTCTGCTTATTTGATGAGAATGCTTTGCGGCGAATATTAGCATAATCTCAGCACCACTAGCCTTCCGATTGGTGCTTACTCCAGTTCGTTTATTTGTTTTTTAAATGTAACATTTGTTCTATCATATAAAGTACAACCATTTATTTCTACAAGCAAACCTTGTGCGGGGAACTTCGTCCTAATTACTGTGCTATTTCGCTGAATAAATACAAAAGATAAAACACGAAATAAATTAGCTCTCGCGAGACTGCTACTCCAGCACTGATCCCGTTTACTGGTGATGGCAAAGGTGCTCTGATGCTGTACGCAGCAGAAATGTACAAATGTACAGCCAGTGTATTTCAATATGAATTTACTGATGAATTAAAGTTACAGATAATGTTTTCCTTCATGTTTTAATTCCTATCTGCTCCTAGCCTATATCACTCCCTGTCACCATGCCACATTAGGTATTACACTACACATACTTGGGGAGTAGCGCCACTACATATAATTCAACTAATAATTCAGCTACATTTTGTAGTGGCTTGATGGTAGTTTAACTAAATTCAAATCTTTGCAGTGTTTTCAGTAGTTAATTACAGTGAACAAAAATACACACGCAACATGCAACAATTTCAAAGATATTACAGAGTTACAGTTCATATAAGGAAATCAGTCAATTGAAATAAATACATTAGGCCCTAATCTATGGATTTCACATGACTGGGAATACAGATATTGGTCAAATAAAATAAAAAAAGGTAGGGGCGTGGATCAGAAAACCAGTTAGTATCTGGTGTGACTACCATTTGCCTTATGCAGCGTGACACATCTCCTTCGTATAGATGTTCAATGGCTGTGCAAAGTTGCTGGATATTGGCGGGAACTGGAACACGCTGTCATGTTTGTCGATCCAGAGCATCCAAAACATGCTCAATTGGTGACATGTCTGGTGAGTATGCAGGCCATGGAAGAACTGGGACATTTTCAGCTTCCAGGAACTGTGTACACATCCTAGCGACATGGGGCTGTGCATTATCATGCTGTAACATGAGGTGAAGGCGACGGATGAATGGCACAACAATGGGCCTCAGGATCTATTATCGTATCTCTGTGCATTGAAATTGCCATAGATAAAATGCAATTGTGTTTGTTGTCCCTGGTTTATGCCTGCCCATACCATAACCCCACCACCATTGGGAACTCTGTTCACAACGTAGACATCAGCTTACCTCTCGCCCCCACACGACGCCATACACCCTGTCTGCCATCTGCACGGTACAGTTGAAACCGGGATTCATCCGTGAAGAGCACACTTCTCCAGCGTGCCAGTGGCCATCGAAGGTGAGCATTTGCCCACTGAAGTTGGTTATGACGCCAAACTGCAGTCAGGTCAAACCCCTGGTGAGGACGACGAGCAAGCAGATGAGCTTCCCTGAGACGTTTACTGACAGTTTGTGCAGAAATTATCTGGTTGTGCAAACACACAGTTTCATCAGCTGTCTGGGTGGCTGGTCTCAGACGATCACGCTGGTGAAGAAGGCGAGATCCTTGGCTGGCGTGGTCACATGTGGTGTGCGGTTGTGAGGCCGGTTGGACGTACTGCCAAATTCTCTAAAACAGCATTTGAGGTGGCAGAGAAATTAACATTAAATTATCTGGCATCAGCTTTGGTGGACATTCCTGCAGTCAGCCTGCCAATTTCACGCTCCCTCAAAACTTGAGCCATATGTGGCATTGTGTTGTGTGACAAAACTACACATTTTAGAGTGGCTTTTTATTCTCACTAGCACAAGGTGCACTTGTGTAATGATCATGCTGTTTAATCAGATTCTTGATATGCCACGCCTGTCAGGAGGATGAATTATCAAAGGAGAAATGCTCACTAACAGGGATGTAAACAAATTTGTGCACACAATTTAAGTGAAATAAGCTTTTTGTGCATATGGTACATGTCTGGGATCAGCTCATGAAACATGGGACCAACATTTTATGTGTTGCGTTTATATTTTTGTTCAGTGGACTTTTTTGCCATGTGCGGTTTAGCAAACTACTGGATATTGTTAATTCTGGCAGCTATTTTAGATTTAGTTTTAGTATTAGTTTAGTATTAGCTTGAGTATTTTAGATTTAGTTTTAGTCTTAGATTTAGTCTTAAAATACCTTTAAGTCTTAGTCACATTTTAGTAATTTCATCCTTCGTAACATTTTTATTATCAGTCGACTAAAAGTCTGGTCATTTTTTGTCTAGTTTTAGTCACAGTCATTATAGTCAACTAATAGTCTGTGCATTTTCTTTCAATTAAATAATATTTACCTTTATCTTCCATCTTGTGCACAGATAGCCTTGTCCAACTAGGCCTACCATCCCCTCGTATACCTTAGCTGGCAACATTGTTATTATGGCAGATTTGAACCAATGCCAGCCATAATTAACCATGTATAGGCTATATAGCCTTGGCTGCAGGTTAAACAATTTACAGCTCTGATTTTCTCCCCCATCATATCCCTCGGAGTATGGTAAATAACAGTGCTTTCACTACTAGTATTCAGCAAATAGCATTCGTTTTTCCAATTGAACAAAGAAAAACAACCGCAACTCACATTTAAGGATCACGAGTGCAGCAACATAGATAAATGAATAACAGCGGACATGGCAAATAGAGCTTCTGGTGTGATTAGAGCAAAATTGGCCTATATGAAAACAAAGATGATCAAAAACATTATTGTTTCTTATTTTGGCAAATTACAATTGACGTTTCCTGGCTGCGCATATCAATTCAAAAGAGAGAGAGGGTTGACTGATGTGACCGCTTGCACAATTGAAGGGCATTACCCACCAATGAGAAGATTGCACAAAATATTCTGCGAAGGCATGCATTTATGATTGGACAAAACAGATTAAAAGGAGCTTCATGTCAAATTGAATGTCCATTAGTCTCATGTGGATTTCTCATCTTGTTACATTTTCGTCAAACAAAAATTTAAATAAATTGTTATAGTTATCGTTTCTTTCAGGACATCTGGTCTCGTTATTGTCATTAGCTTTCGTCAGGAAAAATAGGTTGTTGACTAATATCTTTCATCACAGTTATTGTTGACAAAATGAATACAATTTTAGCAAAAATAAATGCTTTTTTGCAACAGAAAAAAGGAACCACTAATAGCACACCCTGCACATTAACGTTTATATTTTTAAGGGTTATGCAGGTTGATAACGATATCAACCAAATTATATTGTATCAGACTTTCCAAACAACATTCCCAGCGAATGAGAAAACAGTCATGGTATTTAGTTTAAGAGAGTGAACAAGATTTAAAAAATACAACATTGGAGCTAATTTGAATGAGAGCCAAATAGAGAACGACAAATAATCTGTCGGGTTGATCTTTTTGGTAGCCCTTTGCTAGTCTATCAACTATCTAGACTATCAGTGCAGCCGATGTCCCTTTACAGCGCGAGAGCACGGTGCCTCTTGTGTCAAACTGCTGCAAGGTACAGCCGGCGCCACTCATTTCTAACGAGCCTGTCATGAGGAACCTCTGTGTTGCAACTGCTAGCTCCTCACTCATGCTGCACATAATTTGATAACACACTTCAGTAATGTGACACGCATGTAGACATTTTGAAACTGTTAATGAATTTACTGTTTGGCAAACAGTGTTGGGGAAGCAACTCTGAAATTATAGTTTACCAAGTAACCAATTACTTAACACTGGAAGAAGTAAAACTAAACGAAAGCTACCATTAAGAAAAATATAGTTTACTTAACTAAAGTTAATTTGTAAAAGTTGTTCACTACATCCAAACTGCTTTGGGAAAAATGGTCATATGTAAATCTCAAATGTCATAGACTACAAATTGTAAGAACATATCACTTTGTATGTTGGGTCATATGGGTTATATGTTATAACTGGCTTACTGGGGCTCTCTCATGCCGTCCCTGGAAGGGGTGCGTCACCTGAGTGGGTTGATTCACTGATGTGGTCATCCTGTCTGGGTTGGCGCCCCCCCTTGGGTTGTGCCATGGCGGAGATCTTTGTGGGCTATACTCAGCCTTGTCTCAGGATGGTAAGTTGGTGGTTGAAGATATCCCTCTAGTGGTGTGGGGGCTGTGCTTTGGCAAAGTGGGTGGGGTTATATCCTTCCTGTTTGGCCCTGTCCGGGGGTGTCCTCGGATGGGGCCACAGTGTCTCCTGACCCCTCCTGTCTCAGCCTCCAGTATTTATGCTGCAGTAGTTTATGTGTCGGGGGGCTAGGGTCAGTTTGTTATATCTGGAGTACTTCTCCTGTCCTATTCGGTGTCTTGTGTGAATCTAAGTGTGCGTTCTCTAATTCTCTCCTTCTCTCTTTCTTTCTCTCTCTCGGAGGACCTGAGCCCTAGGACCATGCCCCAGGACTACCTGACATGATGACTCCTTGCTGTCCCCAGTCCACCTGGCCGTGCTGCTGCTCCAGTTTCAACTGTTCTGCCTTATTATTATTCGACCATGCTGGTCATTTATGAACATTTGAACATCTTGGCCATGTTCTGTTATAATCTCCACCCGGCACAGCCAGAAGAGGACTGGCCACCCCACATATGCTCTCTCTAATTCTCTCTTTCTTTCTCTCTCTCTGAGGACCTGAGCCCTAGGACCATGCCCCAGGACTACCTGACATGATGACTCCTTGCTGTCCCCAGTCCACCTGACCGTGCTGCTGCTCCAGTTTCAACTGTTCTGCCTTATTATTATTCGACCATGCTGGTCATTTATGAACATTTGAACATCTTGGCCATGTTCTGTTATAATCTCCACCCGGCACAGCCAGAAGAGGACTGGCCACCCCACATAGCCTGGTTCCTCTCTACGTTTCTTCCTAGGTTTTGGCCTTTCTAGGGAGTTTTTCCTAGCCACCGTGCTTCTACACCTGCATTGCTTGCTGTTTGGGGTTTTAGGCTGGGTTTCTGTACAGCACTTTGAGATATCAGCTGATGTACGAAGGGCTATATAAATACATTTGATTTGATTTGATTTGATTAACAGAATGTCATTTAGCCTATTAGACACAAAAAATATGTTTCAAATACGAATTATGTAGGTCTGATGCCCCAAAAAAGAAAGGAAATCATTGCCTACTACACCCATATTCTTTGTCTTTTTGTAAAAAAAAAAAAGTATTGTGTAGTTCCAGTAATTAGCTACACTGCTACATGGCAAAAAAGTAATTATCAACTGAAGACACTACCAAGATTTCACTACCAAGATTTCAATTTAGTTTATTACTACCAAGCTACTGCAAAATGTAGTTCAATTACTTGTTGAACTATATGTACTGTAGTTCACTACTCCCCAACAATGTCGGCAAAACAATTTCCATACAGGCTACAACACTTTACAAAGCAAGAAGATACCAGGAGATTCCTAGCCCTCTAGAGTTTCTTCTCAATGATGAATGTATGGAGCGATCGATAGAGCAGTGGAAATAAGTTCAGAGTGAGTCATCAGTCAACCCCATCACTGTGTTTAATGTACTGTATTTAGCCAGAGTTAAGTCGTTGAATTTTCCTTTTCAACTAAGTTGCTGTCTGATGAAAACCAGATTTAGAGCAATATCTCATGGTACCCAGCCTTATATACAGCTGAAGTCGAGTGATGGTGGCACCCACCTGGACACCCAGTTGGACACCCAGTTGGACATGCACGGCTAGTTACCATTTTTAACAAGACATAGCTAACCAATTATGTATATATACAGTGCCTTGCGAAAGTATTCGGCCCCCTTGAACTTTGCGACCTTTTGCCACATTTCAGGCTTCAAACATAAAGATATAAAACTGTATTTTTTTGTGAAGAATCAACAACAAGTGGGACACAATCATGAAGTGGAACGACATTTATTGGATATTTCAAACTTTTTTAACAAATCAAAAACTGAAAAATTGGGTGTGCAAAATTATTCAGCCCCCTTAAGTTAATACTTTGTAGCGCCACCTTTTGCTGCGATTACAGCTGTAAGTCGCTTGGGGTATGTCTCTATCAGTTTTGCACATCGAGAGACTGAATTTTTTTCCCATTCCTCCTTGCAAAACAGCTCGAGCTCAGTGAGGTTGGATGGAGAGCATTTGTGAACAGCAGTTTTCAGTTCTTTCCACAGATTCCCGATTGGATTCAGGTCTGGACTTTGACTTGGCCATTCTAACACCTGGATATGTTTATTTTTGAACCATTCCATTGTAGATTTTGCTCTATGTTTTGGATCATTGTCTTGTTGGAAGACAAATCTCCGTCCCAGTCTCAGGTCTTTTGCAGACTCCATCAGGTTTTCTTCCAGAATGGTCCTGTATTTGGCTCCATCCATCTTCCCATCAATTTTAACCATCTTCCCTGTCCCTGCTGAAGAAAAGCAGGCCCAAACCATGATGCTGCCACCACCATGTTTGACAGTGGGGATGGTGTGGTCAGGGTGATGAGCTGTGTTGCTTTTATGCCAAACATAACGTTTTGCATTGTTGCCAAAAAGTTCAATTTTGGTTTCATCTGACCAGAGCACCTTCTTCCACATGTTTGGTGTGTCTCCCAGGTGGCTTGTGGCAAACGTTAAACAAAAAGTTGAAAGTTTAGAGGGACGGCCAGGTCTTGGTAGATTTGCAGTGGTCTGATACTCCTTCCATTTCAATATTATCGCTTGCACAGTGCTCCTTGGGATGTTTAAAGCTTGGGAAATCTTTTTGTATCCAAATCCGGCTTTAAACTTCTTCACAACAGTATCTCGGACCTGCCTGGTGTGTTCCTTGTTCTTCATGATGCTCTCTGCGCTTTTAACGGACCTCTGAGACTATCACAGTGCAGGTGCATTTATACGGAGACTTGATTACACACAGGTGGATTGTATTTATCATCATTAGTCATTTAGGTCAACATTGGATCATTCAGAGATCCTCACTGAACTTCTGGAGAGAGTTTGCTGCACTGAAAGTAAAGGGGCTGAATAATTTTGCACGCCCAATTTTTCAGTTTTTGATTTGTTAAAAAAGTTTGAAATATCCAATAAATGTCGTTCCACTTCATGATTGTGTCCCACTTGTTGTTGATTCTTCACAAAAAAATACAGTTTTATATCTTTATGTTTGAAGCCTGAAATGTGGCAAAAGGTCGCAAAGTTCAAGGGGGCCGAATACTTTCGCAAGGCACTGTAAATAATTGTAGCTAGCTAGCGAGCTAGTTAGTTAGCCTAACAGTACGCTAGCCATGTTCGTGCCATTTACATTAGCAAACTAACCTCACTGACAAGGTTCATAGGTTCCAGTAGGCAAGATATCGATAAGCTGTGCAAACTAGTGGTGATACACTACATGACCAAAAGTATGTGGACACCTGCTTGTCGAGCATGTCATTCATTTGCTGCTAGAACAGCCTCTACTCTTCTGAGAAGGCTTTCCTCTAGATATTGGAACATTGCTACACAGACTTGCTTCCATTCAGCCACAAGAGCATTAGTGAGGTTGGGCACTGATGTTAGGCAATTAGGCCTGGCTCGCAGGCGGCGTTCAAATTAATCCCAAAGGTGTTTGATGGGGTTGAGTTCAGGGCTCTGTGTGCAGGCCAGTTAAGTTCTTCCACACCAATCGGGTCAAACCATTTCTGTATAGACTTTGCTTTTTGCACTGGGGCATCGTCATACTGGAACAGGAAAGGACCTTCCAAAAACTGTTTCAACGAAGTTGAAAGCACAGAATTGTCTAGAATGTCGTTGTATGTTGTGCGTTAAGATTTGCCTTCACTGGAACTAAGGGCCATAGCCCGAACCATGAAAAACAGCCCCAGACCGCTATTCCTCCTCCACCAAACTATACGGTTGGCACTATGCTTTCAGTTCTCCTGGCATCCGCTAAACCCAGATATGTCCATTGGGCTGCCAGATGGTGAAGCGTGACTCATCACTCCAGAGAACGCA
The DNA here is from genome assembly GCF_057628025.1 of Oncorhynchus mykiss. Taxonomy (NCBI): domain Eukaryota; kingdom Metazoa; phylum Chordata; class Actinopteri; order Salmoniformes; family Salmonidae; genus Oncorhynchus; species Oncorhynchus mykiss. Next base: position 19,685,137 of record NC_143050.1, read on the forward strand.
TTTCCTCTGCTCCAGAGTCCAATAGCGCCAAGCTTTACACCACGCCAGCCGACACTTGGCATTGTGCATGGTGAGGCTTGTGTGTGGCAGCTCTACCATGGAATCACATTTAATGAAGCTTCCAACAAACAGTGCTTGTGCTGACATTGCTTCCAGATGCAGTTTGGAACTTGGTAGTGAGTGTTGCAACTGAGGACAGATAATTTCTATGCGATACGTGCTTCAGCACTCGCGGCTGAGCCGTTGTTGCTTCTAAAGGTTTCCACTTCACAATAACAGCACTTACAGTTGACGGGGCAGCTCCAGCAGGGCAGAAATTGAGCTCTTTTCAGTAAGGCCATTATACAGCCATTGTTTGTCTATGGAGATTACAAGGCTGTTTGCTCGATTTTATACACCTGTCAGCAACGGGTATGGCTGAAATAGTCAAATCCACTAATTTGAAGGGGTGTCCACATACTTTTGTATATATAGTGTAGGATGGTAATGTAGGATAGGGTGCTATGAAGGCCACTGGCTGGTATATGGAGCCAGATAGCTGCCAAAAGGTTGAACGTACGTATCGTTAGGATCGTAAGAAAATCCATACGTAAATTGTCAGGATCATAAGAAAAGCCACTTGTGAAAATGTCACCTGTGAACAGACAAACACCATGTTACGATTACGGGCTAACATTTTATGCTTGAACAAATCTTGTGTCACAATTCTGGCGTACAATAATACCTTTCAGAGTTTTGGCAGTTTCCCCTCATCAACAGAAAAAGCATACATGACTAGCTAGCTTCGACTAGCTACATTTCTTTCATGTCCTTTGCATTACTGACAAAAAAGGTCTGTAACCAAGTAAAGGGAGGCGTAAAGTAAGAATTGAACGTGTTAATGTTCATTCATAGTTGTAACATAGGGTTTGTACGTTTACAGATCTAATTTAACGTTTACATTTCAAGTTTCATGCATGGCTTTTCATACAATCTTAACAATTGACTTACGATCTTTCTTTCTTACGATCTTAACGATGCATATGTTCAACCTTTTGGCCGCTATCTCGCTCCATACTGGTAACCTGTCAAAATTCTTGACTGTCAGCAGCATCCTTCAATCTGGAGTCGTCATTAGTCACTCAAACACAATATAGCAGTGTATGTGAAATGTATTGCCAATATATTACGATGTAGTTAGTATTAGCGTCTCACAATAAATGCTTGTGTGATATGGCCATACCTTTTTCCAGCTAGCTAACTTGGCCTATAATTTGTAATTTTTTATTGTTAACTTCAGGGCTCCCGAGTGGCACAGTGGTCGAAGGCACTGTATCTCAGTGCTAGAGGTGTCACTACAGACACCCTGGTTAGAATCAAGGCTGTATGTAGGCTGTCATTAAGTAAGTAAATAAGTAAATAAAGTAAATAAGTATTTGTTCTTAACTGACTTGCCTAGGTAAACGTAATAAAATACATTTTAAAAATGAGTCAAAAGCGCATTGTTAATGTCAAAAGGGCACCCTTGTGCTCAAAGGAAGTGTGGCTCTGGATAAGGAGGACACTAGTGTAGTGAGTGCCTACATTTTTCATACTTGTCCCCCATGGGAATCGAACCCACAACCCTGGCATTACAACTCTGGTCTGCTAAAATGACGACAACAACAAAAACAGAGTGGTGCGCATGTCCTTCCACTTTTGGAAGCCTGACTTCTTTGATGAAAAAAATAAAATACTTGACATAAAATTGTGAATATCTGACAAATAGTACAGCAGCAATTTCTTCAGAGCATCATGAAACGATCTGCAAACAACAGCCAACTCAGAACTGGGGTTGAATCTATGTAGCCCATACCTGTATGCTTACAAAGGCAACCAGTCCAGGCAACAACTACTCTCCAATCACAACCATGGGTAAATAAACATGACAATATAAATAATGTTCTATGTATACCATTCCCAAGGTAGGATATGATCATAAACTTATATATTAATCTATAATATTAGAATTATTGAGGATAATGTTAGCTGTATAAAGTAATGTGGTTTCACTTATTGTCCAGAGTACATATTTGTTGCATGACATTACGTTAAATGGGCTAATGATACTAAATACAATGTAACATAACGGATGTAGCTAGCTAGTGGAATGTATTATTTTATTTGCTGAATGCTGATTGGCTGACAGCCGTGGTATATCAGCCTGTATACCACGGGTATGACAAAACCGTTATTTTACTGTTCTAATTACATTGGTAACCAGTTTATAATAGCAATAAGGCACCTCAGGGGTATGTGGTACTCCGCGTTGCATCGTGCACAAAGAACAGCCCTTAGCCGTGGTATATTGGCCATATTTTTTATTTATCTAGGCAAGTCAGTTAAGACCCGCTTGGGCTTTATTGCTTAAATATACAATATCAATCAAGAGTTTGGACACACCAACTCATTCCAGGGTTTTTCTTTATTTTTTGCTATTTTCGAAATTGTAGAATAATAGTGAAGACATCAAAACTATCAAATAACACATATGGAATCATGTAGTAACCACAAAAAAATGTTAAACAAATCCAAATATATTTTTAGATTTTAGATTCTTCAAAGTAGCCACCCTTTGCCTGGATGACAGCTTTGAATTATCTCAATCAGCTTCATGAGGTAATCACCTGGAATGCATTTCAATTAACAGGTGCATCTTGTTAAAAGGTCATTTGTGTAATTTCTTTCCTTCTTAATGCGTTTGAGCCAATCAGGTTTGTTGCGACAAGGTCGGGGTGGTATACAGAAGATAGCCCTATTTGGTAAAAGGCCAAGTCCATATTATTGCAAGAACAGCTCATATAAGCAAAGAGAAATGACAGTCCATCATTACTTTAAGACATGAAGGTCAGTCAATACGGAACATTTCAAGAACTTTGAAAGTTTCTTTAAGTGCAGTCGCAAAAAAATCAAGCGCTATGATGAAACTGGCTCTCACGAGGACCACCACAGGAAAGGAAGACCCAGAGTTACCTCTGCTGCAGAGGATAAGATCATTAGAGTTAACTGCACCTCAGACTGCAGCCCAAATAAATGCTTCACAGAGTTCAAGTAACAGACACATCTCAACATCAACTGTTCAGAGGGGACTGCGTGAATCAGGCCATCATGGTCGAATTGCTGCAAAGACACCACTACTAAAGGGCACCAATAATAAGAAGAGACTTGCTTGCGCCATGAAACATGAGCAATGGACATTAGACCGGTGGAAATCTATCCTTTTGTCTGATGAATCCAAATTTGAGATTTTTGGTTCCAGTGAGACGCAAAGTAGGTGATCTCTGCATGTGTGGTTCCCACCGTGAAGCATGGAGGAGGAGGTGTGATGGTTTGGGGGTACTTTGCTGATGACACTGTCTGTGATTTATTTAGAATTCAAGGCACACTTAACCAGCATGGCTACCCCAGCATTCTGCAGTGATACGCCATCCGATCTGCGCTTAGTGGGACTATCATTTGCGCTTAGTGGGACTATAATTTGTTTTTCCACTGGAAAATGACCCAAAACACACCTCCAGCCTGTGATGGAGAGGGATGGAGTGCTGCATCACATGACCTGGCCTCCACAATCACCTGACCTCAACACAATTGAGATGGTTTGGGATGAGTTGGACCGCAGAGTGAAGGAAAAGCAGCCAACAAGTGCTCTACATATGTGGGAACTCCTTAAAGACTGTTGGAAAAGCATTCCTCATGAAGCTGGTTGAGAGAATGCCAAGAGTTTGCAAAGCTGTCATCAAGGCGAAACGTGGCTACTTTGAAGAATCTAAAATATATTTAGATTTCTTCACTTTTTTGGTTACTACATGTGTTATTCTATAGTTTTGATGTCATCACTATTATTCTACAATGTAAAATAAAGAAAACCCCTTGAATGAGTAGATGTGTCCAAACTTTTGACTGGTACTGTATATATGTTTTGCTTTCCAGTGGAGGAAACTGGGGTCGTCACTAGGTATCACAGCCCAAAAGTCATAAGACCCGCCCATTTCTACAATTTCTCTTTTTAAAATCTGATTTTAAATTTAACCTCAACCCTAACCACACTGTTTACTTTATGCCTAATCCTAACCTTAAATTAAGACTAAAAAGCAACAACAAAAAATGTTCAAGAATTTGTTCAATTTGTCTTTGTGTTTGTGGTAACTAGTGGAAACCGGAAATTTGGGTGGACGAGTCCTGCGGGGACGTCAACGTAATTGACCAAAAGAGGTTCACAGTTATCACTATTAGGCTCGCTTCAGCGTGATTGCTTACAGATTTAGGACAGTTCCCTCAATCAGCAACATAATATACAGTCTGGAGTCGGCTGTAGTTAAATAATATATATTTTTCTGATATTTTATATCATTTTATATTATATTTTATATTTTTGACAACTTTTACTTTTACTGCACTTACATGCCTAAATAATGTACTTTCTACTCCATACAATTTCCCTGACACCCAAAAGTACTCGTTACATGTTGAATGCTTAGCAGGACAGGAACATGGTCTAATTCACGCATTTGAAGACAAATTCCCTGGTCATCCCTACTGCATCTGATCTGGCGGACTGTAAATTAAGTCTGAGTGTTGGAGTGTGCACCTGGCTATCTGCAAATTTTAAAAAACTAAAAAAATGTGCTGTTTGCTAAATATAAGGCATTTGAAATGATTTATAATTGTACTTTTACCTTTGCTACTTAAGTATATTTTAGGAAGTACATTTACTTTTGATACTTTTTTTTCTTTTGGAAAGTTTTTATTGATCAATTTCCTTTAAAAACAGCTCATTTTCGTTTACATCGTTTATACACATAAAAACGTCATAAAATCATAAAACAGCATTCGAGTATTACATTTAAAAAAAATTAAGTACATGTTGTTAAAAACAATAGAAACAACCATGAATAAAAGTAATTTTTCTTGTAAAAAACATCCAATTCTGTAAAAGCCTTTAAAATGTGTACAAATGATTTAACAAAAGTAAAACAGTTGAAAAACACATGAAAAACATGTTAAAAAGTAACTTTGTTTAAAGGCTGTCTTCGGTCCTTTTGATACTTAAGTATATTTAAAACAAATAACTTTTTGACTTTTACTCAAGTAGTATTTTATTGGGAGACTTTCACTTTTACCTGAGTCATTTTCTATTAAGGTATTTTCACTCAAGTATGAAAATTGGGTACTTTTTCCACCACTGTAGACTATGGAAGTGTTGCCAGGCATTAATATCAGGTTAATATCTGATTTGCCTAGTTAAATAAAGGTTAAATAAAAAAATTAAATAAAAATATCCAACCTGTAGACGCCACAGTAGTTAACCCTAGTTAAATAAAGGTAAAAAGTAAATAAAAAATATCCAACCTTTATACACCACGGTAGTTAAATCTCAATTCTCGGGATTAACCTGCTGGTTTCAATGAGGCTGGAGTTTCATCCCACCCCTATACAAGGAACGCCATTTTGTTGACGTTCCATCCACCTTTAATGAGGTCCACCATCAAAATGACAATAGGCCACTCTGCCTTTTCAACTAATACATTATGGTTTTCAATGAGACATAGTTTCCTAACCATTAAGATTTTATGGATTTTAAAACTGATCAACCCCTGGTAAACCTTGACCGTATATGGGCACACTGCCATATGTCTTCCATTCCTTTGGCTGACCACCCCTTTAAACCTGCGGCTCTCTGGATGACGAATGACGTCATCAAGCCATTTTCGTTCCCCTAATCCAAGTGTCTGTTTATTACATGTTCATTACAGTACTGACACAGAGGAGTCTAGCTGTAGCTCAGTTATAATAAAACGATATTGGCGAGGTGCGGCATAAAAGAAGCACACGAACGGAGAAAAGGGGAACATTTACAAGGGGAAATAAACACATATTGGTGGTAAACATTATCACTCCCTCCTATATAAAACGCAAGAAGAGGGAATCAATTGAGAGGGAGCGAGAGGAAAAAAGAGCGCTGAAGGCAGCCCACTCAATAGCCACTTATTAGGCGAATAGCCTACATTCCAGTCGGATTTGCGTACATTAATAAACCATCATAAGAAATGTGAGTATCACCCTGTTGCCTAACCTACTGGTGACATGTATTTTCTTTGTTTGCTTGATGTCTAATGTGAATGTATCATTCCATGGTCGGTGGGCAGCAGGGTGCAAGCCTATTTGTTGTTCAGAAATGGTTTTAGAAAGCCAATTAAATTAACAATTGTCTCCAAGGCATATATGGCATTTAAATCGTGCGTCAGGGTTAAAGACCACTATAATTGCATTATCATTGTGTTGATGAACTATATTTACTATTTGATGTTTATTTATCAACATTTACTGACAACACATTATAACACACATAGGTTAAATGGGATATATCCAACATTAGCCTATAGGCTATTCCATAGGCGTCGAATAACGGTTACTCATTGGCCCCTGTTGTCAGCCATATTTCCTTACAACATATTTCAGTCACGTTGGCTATTTATAATTAGGTATATTTATTCACATTTAAAATATGTATTTTCTTATCATTGGAATTGGACATGCACGCATTTTCTCCGGGTTGAACTGGTTTGATTTGAATGGGTTGACGTCCGTTTATTCGTCTGCTATCTGAATATCCATTTGTAAAATTACATTGGAATTGAAAGTATAAAACCTACACATTTCTAATTTGGTTATTTGGATTGGTTTCTGCTATTCCTTTCTAGACAAATGAATGGATACTGCTCAAAATACACTTATTATGAGCAACTTCGACCTAAAAACATATTTTATTTAATTCAACATCTTATTAGAGAAGCAACACATCCATATTATCTTGGATGTAATGGATGTAGAGGTGACTATTATTAGCCATTTTATGGGTTTAGCCTACTTGATATTGCTAACCAACGGTGGGGGTGGGGGTAACTGACGCTCATATCTGTCGATTGTCGCGCGATTTAAGTATTTTATTTGAGGACTCAAGGCTACACTGGGGATGTGACCGTTTTCTGATCCTTTCCTTGACAGGCTATAGCCCTACTATGTTCACTCGTCTGTATTTTTTGTTTTTTTTGCGACTGCTAGGTTACAGGACGCAGGTGTTTCACTGCCAGGGAAGATGGCCGTGTTAGTCTTTTCTCTGTTGATTCGTGCATACAAACAAGGTGTTGAAACAGACTACCGGTACATCTCGTTGAGGCCAGGCAACAAATGTCAATGTTACATCTTCAACATGCTGTTGATAAACACATGTAACCATACCATTGGTTATGCATGTATCCTATTTTCTCACTGTAACGCCCCCGATAAATTGGTGGTGACATTGCTTTCAAACGAAACTCAGGACCACCCTCACCTTTTCAACAAACATGAAACCCCCTCTCTTTATGCTAACTTAAATGGGAGAAATGTTGGGGAACCATGCAACGCCCGTGCCAATCCTACTTTTCAACACTGGACAGCGCTGCCTTTCGTTGTTTTCCCACGGTGCTGAAACCGATTTACAGGCTAGTCCACTTTGTGACTATGGTGTGTGTGAGCGCTGTCTCGTAATGGATGAAAGACTATTTGTAAATGCTTCATTTGAATGTTTATGTCAATCGGTCATTTAAAGTGAAGAAAGACGTGTATTTAGGCCTACTAGTTAATGTAGTTGCCTATTAATAACAAAAGGCTAATTGTCGTGTGCGTGTGTGTAGAATGATCAAGCAGAGCATGACAGCTGTTTTTCAAAGGGAATATGAACTGTTAACTGGCTGATATGCTGATTTGCTTGACAAGGGACGTTTTTTTTCATAATATAGTAATTTTAGGTATTATCAGTAAAACAACTCTGAAACCTTTTACTGCAGCATATTGTAAATTATGGAGTCTTGTGGGGAAATGGCTCTATTTCGATTCTTACTGTAAATCCATCCCACAGAATACAGTACCGTACTGTATCTTTAGACTGACAAAAACCTTTGACCACTAGTTTGATGCATGGTATTGTTGTTTCTGGCTCATTAACATATTTTAAGGCATATTTGCTGCACCTGCGAGTGAGAATGTTGTGCCAATTTAACTTCTATTTGGTTTTAGAGCCAGCCCCATCAATTTAAACGGAATAGTGGAGAGGTTGGAGTGGCAGCAAGTCTTAAACCTTAAATGGTTGAGCGTTTTGACAAGTTCTTTTGCTCTGTTTTGCCCTGTAGTCACTGCCAATTTAGAAGCCTCTGTTAAGGCCTTTAGAAGTGCAAGTGATATAAAACATCAAATATTCATTAAAATGATGTAATGTTTGAACACTTTACCTAGCAGTAAACCTGCTTGCACCAATCCGTTGTAATAACAGAAAAATACTGTGAAATACAAACCCCTCCCCTCAATGAATGAATCAATGAATTCATTCCAATCACGGTAGCATTTACTTTTCCACAGTATAATACAGTAAAATGTACGGCACTGTACTTGATTTGATACCATATGTATATCACAGTAGGTGTACTTTAATATGATATACAGACTTTTAATTGCCACCAAGCTGCCTGTACTACTGTCAAATTCATGGTAACCCCTTTACAGCATGGTCTTGCCCTGGATTTCCCCCAAGGCTGCTGTCGTCACTCCATTAGTCTTATTTCCGAGGCTAGCTTACACAATACATTTTGTCGTTCACATTGAATATTTTCCCCGTCACTGTGCACACAATCTACCCTCTGCTTTTATCTCGAGTCCCTGAGAAAACAATGGTTGTTGTAGGCAATGATCTACAAAACACACAGGGTGAGTTGCCAATAACCGTCCTCATCCATCGTTCATCTGGCTTTTCCTCGCGGCGCAGTGACGATGGCCCCTTCTGCAGTGAAGGTGAAAGAGACTGGGCAGGATTTGGCCTGTAAACAAGATGAGAAAGAACACGACCAACCTAGACATCACTAACATAATGGAGGCTCCCAGTAAAATACATACGATTTGGGTAGCATAATGATTAATGTGGCAAAATGGCACAAGCCAGAAAATTAGTGTTTCCAGACAGGGCTTGCTTTGGACTGATAAAGCCAGGCAAACGAAAACATCAGGAGTGTACAGAAGGATTTGTAGCCACATGGAGATTAGCTGTGTGTGACAGACTTAAAGGTGACCTTTATACTGAGTTTTGTCTCACTCTGCTGGAGGAAGAGGGTCACTACCGACAGGAGGCAGCCTCAAGATGTAGTTGAGAAACAAGATTGAAAGCGGTTCATACTCAACGCTGTGTATTCATTATTTCCCACTTATCCCTATAATACCCCTATGATTATACAATAATAAAAAGGCTACAGAGATTTCAAATGAAATAACATTGAGTTTGATACTCACTCTCACATACAGTTAGAGCTATTATGAAAATGACTACTTCCCTAAAGCCATTTAGTTTACAGTGTATGACCCCTGCTTGGGGGTGCAGTTACAGTTACACAACTATTGCTCTACTTGGGTGCTGGAAATACTGACGAGACACAATACACGCCATCATCACACCGAAACAAAAAAAAAGATACCGTTTAAGTGGGAAGTTTACATACACTTAGGTTGGAGTCATTAAAACTTGTTTTTCAACCACTCCACTAATTTCTTGTTAACAAACTATAGTTTTGGAAAGTCAATTAGGACATCTACTTTGTGCATGACACAAGTCATTTTTCCAACAATTGTTTTGACAGATTATTTAACTTATAAATTCACTGTATCGCAATTCCAGTGGGTCAGAAGTTTACATACACTAAGTTGACTGTGCCTTTAAACAGCTTGATAAATTCCAGAAAATAATGTCATGGCTTTAAAAGCTTCTGATAGGCTAATTGAGATCATTTGAGTCAATTGGAGGTGTACCTGTCAATGTATTTCAGGGCCTACTTTCATACTCAGTGCCTCTTTGCTTGACATCATGGGAAAATCAAAAGAAATCAGCCAATAACTCAGAAACAAATTGTAGACCTCCACAAGTCTGGTTCATTCTTGGGAGCAATTTCCAAGGTACCACATTCATCTGTACAAACATTAGTACACAAGTATAAACACCATGGGACCACGCAGCCATCATACCGCTCAGGAAGGAGACGCGTTCTGTCTCCTAGAGATGAACGTACTTTGGTGCAAAAAGTGCAAATCAATCCCAGAACAACAGCAAAGGACCTTGTGAAGATGCTGGAGGAAACAGGTACAAAAGTATCTATATCCACAGTAAAATGAGTCCTATATCGACATAAACTGAAAGGCCGCTCCGCAAGGAAGATGCCACTGCTCCAAAACCGCCATAAAAAAGGCATTTTTAGAGAAATGTCCTCTGGTCTGATGAAACAAAAATATAACTGTTTGGCCATAATGACCATCGTTATGTTTGGAGGAAAAAGGGGGAGGCTTGCAAGCCGAAGAACACCATCCCAACCGTGAATCACGGGGGTGGCAGCATCATGTTGTGGGGGTGCTTTTCTGCAGGAGGGACTGGTGCACTTCACAAAATAGAACCAGAGAATGTGATGGTTTGGATTCATTCAGAACCTCACTGAATGTGCTTCAGTAGTGGGTGTTATGAATACAGTGGAAATGGTTGTAAGCACAGCTGATTCTTATCATTGTATTTCATGCTTGGTGGATCATTTTATCTAGGCCCTTGGATCCTGGTGTTGGATGTTAATGTTCAGTATTTATAAACCATTCAGCCTGTTGAGGCTCATTAAAGAGAGATATTCTGCCTACCTTTCCCATCATCCAGTCAAGCTGTATCCAAACCTATAAGGTTGAGATTCAGCCTCAGTGAGTACTGTGATGGTGGATAATTCCAAGCAATCTGTAGGCGAAAGAAACGCACACCTGTTTAGGCGAGGTGCTGGCTAGTGGAGTAGAAGACTTGAAAAAGAAAAGGATAATTCCAAGCAGCCATGATTTGATAGTAACTTATTTGACTTTTATGTACCAAAGGGATTGGTTTGCCTATTTAGTAGATGCATGCATTACTACATGTTCATTCTTACATCATTGAAGGTGAATAGACTGACGAGTTGTGTTTGATTGACAGGTCTGCCCCAGCTGCTGCCGGCGCCCCCGCAGATGGAGCGGCGCCCCCTCCCAACCTCACCAGCAACCGCCGCCTGCAACAGACACAGGCTCAGGTGGATGAGGTGAGGAACATGCAGACACACTCACCTTGTATTACACACGTACTGACCCACAGAAATATCTTTACATTGCTCACATGCTGTGAATAGTCACAAGCTGACATGGACTGGATGAATGCGTGTCCAACACACTAATGTAAACAATACATTACTCAGTCTGAGATGATTGAGTGATTCACCCTGTCTGTTTTCGGCCCATGTTTCTTCCCTCCCCAGGTGGTGGATATCATGCGTGTAAACGTGGATAAGGTTCTGGAGCGTGATCAGAAGCTGTCAGAGCTGGATGATCGGGCCGATGCTCTGCAGGCTGGAGCCTCACAGTTCGAGACCAGTGCTGCAAAACTCAAGAACAAGTATTGGTGGAAGAATGCCAAGGTAAGGGTATAGACTGGGATAGATAGTACATTAATTCATGATAATAGTAATTTCCTTTGAGGCTTTTAAGACTCATGTTAAAACATAATTCAATGAATTAAAAGTATACTTTGTGATTAACCTCATGTTTCATCCCCCCTGATTTACTGCCTCTCCATTTCCAACTCTGCTTCCTCTAGATGATGATTATCCTGGGGCTGATATGTGCGATTGTCCTCATTGTCCTCATCGGTAAGGTTCACACCCACACTCTTCCTGCCATGGCAGTTTGAATGAAGATATACTCTCTGCTTCAAAATTATATATATATATATATTTCTCTCTCTCTCTCTCTCTCTCTCTCTCTCTTTCTCTCTCTCTCTCTCCCTCTCTCTCTCTCCCTCTCTCTCTCTCTCTCTCTCTCTCTCTCTCGCTCTCTCCTCTTTCTTTCTCTCTAATTATCTCTCTCCAGTCTACTTCAGCACCTGAGATGAGTGGCTCCTACCCCAGTCTGCAGTCAAGACTGCCCGCTTCCTTGCAACAGAAAATTCTTTAAATTGACGAGGAAATGATCCACTAACGTTGAATTCATTAAATTGCTCCTAAATAGTCTCAATATGACCCTGCCCTGAACGCCCTGACCCCCTCAGCCCCTGCTTCCACCGCCTCACCTCTGGACTCCTGTCAGTCTATGTCCTGTAAATCTGTGGACCTGCCTCCTTTGTAAATACTTCCTGCTTTTCTAATCTGTCGTTCATACTAGACTCCAATACTTGTTGTGATTGTTACCGATGACAACAACAGAAAAGGAAAATGATGACCCTGGTGATAATTGTTATATACCAGACACATATATAGTTCTTTGTAGAGTTTTATTATGATATAATGTTTTTGTAGGTTGTGTGTGGGTGTGCGTTTTGTATTTTTTAATTTTTGTATTAATTTTACTTATGCTTCAGATTTGAACTACTGCCTATTAATCAGAGTGTGCATATCTTGCACTTTCTCTCTCACTGTCTCTGCCTGTCTCTGGATTTCTCTCTCTTGCTCTGTCTCACATAGAGTATAGGTGCATCTTTGCACAGTGACATAGTCTCCTTTAACCGAGGTACTTCATCAATATTCCCATCCTCTTCTCCCATCTTTTGCTTCTCCATCACTTTCTCTCTTCTATACCATTTAGCCATACTGTCTCTTCAGAATCCTTTCACTCTTTCTCTTTGTTTTCGTTTCTGTTTCCCTGTCTGCTGTTTCCTAGTCATATACCTTCTCTTTTTAAACTACCATTAGAGTTGGACCAATGTCTGTAGATGTTTTTTATTTTACTTAGTGTCTTATTTCGAGAACATTCCTTGATGGCAGTCTAGTACAAATGCTGTCACTGTAGCACATGTATGTGTAAGTATCTTTGAAAACAGAAAATAGATAGCCTGTATAAAGTCACCGTAAATATTATTGTAGAAATCAATATAACAAGCCAGAGTGGGGAAAATAACAATACTGATAGAAAGGAGGGCTGACTAGTTTTTGTTTGGTGGATCATAATTTGAACCGGATTCATTTGTTCATTTCAGCAACATAAAATTGCATAAAGTTGCTGTGACAATGGACCAATCCTACAGAGATGTCATTACTAACTAAATAATCACAATGACACAGTAAAGCCTTAGTCTCTAATCAAAACGTATCACCTTAATGGTCAAAATGTTCAAATCCATTCTTTATATTGTGTAGGGGGAATGGCTGACTGAAAACGGTTAGGTGGTGTGAAATGCACAAAGAACTTTGATATTGATGGCGCTGTCTGACTGGTCAACAGAATGACCGCTGTCTGACTGGTCAACAGAATGACCGCTGTCTGACTGGTCAACAGAATGACCGCTGTCTGACTTGTCAACAGAATGACCGGCAGAGAGAGAACCTCTTGCAGCAAAACCTCACCTATTGATGAGCACATACACAGACAACTCAGCCTTATTTGAAAGTGAAGGTACAAGTATTAAGATAGATGAAGCAACTGGCATAGACAAACAGTAGCAGAACAAGATGATCTAGAGAAAGGGACTAACTTGGGTCATGGGTACCAGCTTCATCGACAGATTCAGAGTTGCTGTAAAACTTAAGTGAACATTCCTAGAAATGTCATGAAAAACGTCTTAGCATTCCAGCACACAAGATAGAGTGAGCGTTTAGCTAGTGCTGTGGTTCTCTCTCTTTCTTTCATTTCTCCCTAGTTACTGCCTTTTTCTTTTTTAAACATAGTAATAGAGTATATTTTATATAGCATATGTTTGTGTTTGTGTGAAGCAGACAGGTAAAGAGGAGACTGAACTCAAGCAGGGCTTCACTAACTGCTGTGAGCAGAGAGCTCCTCTCTACCTTTTTGCGTGTACGTGTCTTTTTGCGGTTTACCTCTGTAAGATAAACACTGCCAAGAAACTAGGGAGAGGCTTTTATTTTCTGTTATTTTCTCATTGGTGCCCTTAATGGTATGGTCTTAGTGGATTGCTCTTGCATGGTTACCTCTTGTCCCATGTCCCTGTAAAGGCCTACCTGTTGCTAGTGCTATCGATCTGCCAGCTCTGTTAGCCTACGTTATGAGTAGTAACAGAAAGACCCCTGGAACTGTAGGATATATAGTTGTTCCCATAGGTTATGTCACTTCAACATGGCCTCTTCCCCTCTGTTCCACCGGATCTGCATACTTCCTACATCCTCCTGTTTCACCTCCGTCCCCAGCTCCCCCCTCACTGATTCAGGATCCTACACTGTGAATGTGTGTTGGTGAAACACTGCCGCCCTGGGAATATCCCTAGTTTATCTTGACAGATTAGGCCACTTAGACCTCACCGATGTGGGCAAGCTGTTTCCATGACAACTGAATTTGATGAGCAGAGTGGTGAGGTAACAGATTAGCCCACTGACTCTTTCAGACTGGTCAAGTTTGCCATTTTTCCAGGTATGCTCAAGGAATATTAACTGGCAGAGCCCCCCCCCCCCCTCCCCCAACCACCCATCACTTTATGAATAAACGACACAGATATTCCCTTGCTCTTTCTCTCGCCCCCCTCACTCTCTCTTTCTTACTCCTCTCTCTCTCTCCCCCCCCCCTCTCTCTCTCTCTCTCTCTCTCTCTCGCTCTCTCTCTCTCTCTCTATCACACACATGTTAGTGGGAATGGCCTTATCCATTATCTCCCTGTGAAGCATATCCCCCACCCTCCCCTTTAATCCACTTAAGTAGAGCAAACTAATTCAGAGGGAAATTACCAAAGACCAGGTCTTCTTTCTTATGCTGCCAACTGCCATCAAAAACAAGTAGAGGAACACAACATATTTTACCCGGGTCACTTTAACAGCAATAGTACTGGTACCTGTTTTTGACAGCATACCCTTAACCCAAAATACCTAGTCACATGACTTTTTAACCCTTTCAGATCTTAGTCAACATGTCATACCCGGCAAATAGATGGTGACATTATGTGCTATTTGAAGATATGCAAGAGAAACCAAACCTAAGTAAAATGTGCTTCACCCCCCCCCCCCCCCCCCATAAAACTACTTTAATCTGTACCAAGTCTTTAGACATATGCTCCTATAACTAATAATAGCACAACTTATCTTTTGTGTGTCTCTGTCGTGCTGACAACAATTTAAAGATAAAAAAAATATGAACGTTATCTATAGCTGTTTAACAAAACAAACAAAACATGTATAAAAACAAGTCTGTATTGTCTGGTGTTGTAGTGTGGGGGTATATTTGGGGGAAGGGGGTTCCTATTTCCTCTGGTCAGGGATTATAACAGTTCATGAAAATCTACAATGTGAAAACGAAAAACTACATGAAGCTATATAAACATTTGAGTAGCAAATAATCACAATTTTGAAGGTGACGAAAAATAGAGGGCTGCCTTCGAGTTATTATTGTCTCAGTGGATTGGAGTGACATGACACGACGGGTCGGGGTAGGACTACTGTGTTGTTCACAAATCCAAGGGTTGACCTAAAGAGTGCTCAGTAAATTTAGATACAAAAATAGACAACTTTATGTTCTGTGAGTGCTCATTTCTGTTGCTTTTCTTCTCTGTGAGGATGGGTCTGTGCAACTTTTAATGTCCAGGCACTTTTTCCTGTTGTATTCTGGGTGCATTTTGCGGGGCTAGAATATGATATGGATGAGAATATTGTGTTATTGCCAACCCTAAGAGGTGTTCGGTGGATTCAACATAGGAGGCAACCTTTTGAGGCACTGGACCGTCACAGGTTGGCAATAAAATCACAATGCTCTAACTAAAACACATGAAATTTATAAAATATAATGTCGGACCCTATGTTTTCTTTGTAATTTGCATAAAGTTAGTAATAACTTAGGTATGATGTCAATGGCTTGGGTTGTGTGTACATTGGAAGAGGGGGGAAAGATTAAATAAAGACTTGTTCTCTATGTTAATCATGTCAGACAAGTCAAGAAAATGGGATGTTACTGGAATTTTATTTTAACCCTCTAGTCAAATTTCAAGAATTCTTAGAATGGTGTCACGATTCGAAACAGATTCCTCTGTTGTTAATATGATTATTTTTGTTTGAGCTGTTCATTTTGGGGAGGGAATATTATTTTGTTCTTTGAGGACTGTGGTTGGGGGAAGTGACAGTCAACATTGCCTCTTTTTGCCTTGCCTTTCAGGAGGGAATAGACTGGGGGATCATGGGTAATGTGTTCTGTTCAGTCTGTTTTATTTAATTTATTGTGTTTTTGTTTTGAATGGGATTGTATATTCAACAAAGTGGATTGCAATGTACCAGAGGAAACCAATTTAAAACCAGAAGTACATAAAAAACAATTGTAGTGTAAATCTATCAATCTCTTATTATATTGATGTACATCATGGAAATATATATATATATTTCCATGATGTTCATTGGTTTTCCAATATATATATATATTGGAAAACCAATCATTCTGATGACCTGTGTTTATTGTTCCGAGTTTGAAACTAATGATGAAATTAAATTAAATCTATGATAAAATGGGTCCAAATAGAATTGATTTATCTACAACTGTATTGCAAACCAGATATATTTGTCATATGTCACCAAGACAGGATGGCATATCTCACTTGAATTTGAGCAAGAAAGAGATTAATCACACACCAAAAACATGAACCTAAAATAACTATAAATTGTCTTCACAAAATATTTTAGCAGACAGCCATCGCGTAGCTTTCATGGAATGTATGAATCACACACATAATCTCTCACCAATTTAGGGTTTCATCATCCTGGAGAGAAGATGTGGATTATACAATTATATTTAGGCTAGCTAGGGTTACTATGGGAAGGTGTCCATCTATGCTAGTAAAGACAACATTTGTTGAGTGTTCAGATCACCAACATTGTGAATCCACTCCAAAGGAACCAAAGGCCAAGTCAGAAGAACACTGTGTGTGAACTGTACACTCAGATGAAGTTGTATGTACAGTTGAAGTCGGAGGATTACATATACCTTAACCAAATCCATTTAAACTCAGTTTTTCACAATTCCTGACATTTAATCCTAGTAAGAATTCCCTGTCTTAGGTCAGTTAGGATCACCACTTTATTTTAAGAATGTGAAATGTGAGAATAATAGTAGAGAAAATAATTTATTTCAGCTTTTATTTATTTCATCATATCTCAATTAGTATTTGGTAGCATTGCCTTTAAATTGTTTAACTTGGGTCAAACGTTTTGGGTAGCCTTCCACAAGCTTCCCACAATAAGTTGGGGGAATTTTGGCCCATTCCTCCTTTACAGAGCTGGTGTAACTGAGTCAGGTTTGTAAGGCCTCCTTGCTCGCACATGTTTTTTCAGTTCTGCCCACTAGGATTGAGGTCAGGGCTTTGTGATGGCCACTCCAATACCTTGACTTTGTTGTCCTTAAGCCATTTTGCCACAACTTTGGAAGTATGCTTGGGGTCATTGTCCATTTGGAAGACCCATTTGCGACCAAGCTTTAACTTCCTGACTGATGTCTTGAGATGTTGCTTCAATATATTCACATCATTTTCCATCCTCATGATGCCATCTATTTTGTGAACTGCTCCACCTGCAGCAAAGCACCCCCACAACATGATGCTGCCACCCCCGTGCTTCATGGATGGGGTGGTGTTCTTCAGCTTGCCAGCCTCCCCCTTTTTCCTCTGAACTGGTCATTATGGCCAAACAGTTATATTTTTGTTTCATCAGACCAGAGGACATTTCTCCAAAAAGCACGATCTTTGTCCCCATGTGCAGTTGCAAACCGTAGTCTGGCTTTTTTATGGCAGTTTTGGAGCAGTGGCTTCTTCCTTGTGGAGCGGCCTTTCAGGTAATATCGATATATGACTCATTTTACTGTGGATATAGATAATTTTGTACCTGTTTCCTCCAGCATCTTCACAAGGTAATTTGCTGTTGTTCTGGGATTGATTTGCACTTTTCGCACCAAAGTACGTTCATATTTAGGAGACAGAAAGCGTCTCCTTCCTGAGCGGTATGACGGCTGCGTGTTCCCATGGTGTTTATACCTGCATACTATTGTTTGTACAGATGAACACGGTACCTTCAGGCGTTTGGAAATTGCTCCCAAGGATGAACCAGACTTGTGGAGGTGTACTATAGGTCTTGGCTGATTTCTTTTGATTTTCTCATGATGTCAAGCAAAGAGGCACTGCTGAGTAGGTAGTTCAAGGTAGGCCTTGAAATACATCCACAGGTACACCTCCAATTGACTCAAATGATGTCAATGAGCCTATCAGAAGCTTCTAAAGCCATGACATAATTTTCTGGAATTTTCCAAGCTGTTTAAAGGCACAGTCAACTTAGTGTATGTAAACTTCTGACCCACTGGAATTGTGATACAGTGATAAGTGTAATAATCTGTCTGTAAACAATTGTTGGAAAAATTACTTGTGTCGTGCACAAAGTAGATGTCTTAGCCGACTTGCCAAAACTATATTTTGTTAACAAGAAATTAGTGGAGTGGTTGAAAAACAAGTTTTAATGACTCCAACCTAAGTGTATGTAAACTTCCGACTTCATCTGTAATTGAAATGGGCACAGCACATTCATAGAATTATTATAACACAGATTTCTACACTTTTGCCATAGGAAATATAGGTTTGAGTCAACATTTCATTGGTTTGACATTAGTGTTTATAGGTATATCCCCTCACAATGCCTAGAGATTGCAAATGCAGTCTTGTCAGGAGAAGGCCTCAGCAGGGGTGTATTCATTACGGTTTACTGTTCAAGAACCAAATGGAAACAAACAGAGCAAACAATAGTTTCTATTGGACGAATTCAGGTAGGTCTATCCTTGTTTAATTTCCGTTTGCTTCTGTTTAAAGGTGCAATATGCAGAAATCAGTACATCATTTCCTGGTTGCTAAAATTCTAAAGGTTCGCTTCATTTCAGTTTACGTGACAAAACAAGCAAATGTAGAGAATCAATGTACCATCTAAACCACTGTTATTTTTTTGCATTTTGTGTAACTTATTTTTTTATTTATTGTGTACATAATGCTGCTGCTACTGTCTCTTATGACCGAAATAACTTCTGGACATCAGAAAAACGATTACTCACCGTGAACTGGAAGAAACTTTTTCCTTTAATGAGTCCGACAAGAAGAAAATCCTGCTTTCACTGGAACAGGCCCAGATCCATGCCTTTTGCGTAAAAAAAAGATGCCAGGAAAGGGGGCGCAGTTCGGGGATCCTTCTGAGAATCCGGAGGCGAGCGAGCAAATTTCCAATGGCTTCCATTCTTCGTGCTAATGTGCAATCTTTAGAAAATAAAATTGATGACCTATTATTAAGATTGTCCTACCAACGGGACATTAAAAACTGTAACATCTGTAACATCATATGTTTCACCGAGACGTGGCTGAACGAAGAAACGGACAATATAGAGCTGGCGGGATTTTCCATGCACCGGTAGAACAGAGACACTACCTCTGGTAAGACGAGGGGTGGAGGTGTGTGTCTTTTTGTCAAAAACAGCTGGTGCGCGATGTCTAATATTAAAAAAGTATTGAGGTATTGCTCGCCTGAGGTAGAGTACCTAATGAGAAGCTGTAGACCACACTATCTACCAAGAGAGTTCTCATCTGCATTACTCGTAGCCTTCTATTTACCACCACAAAGCGAAGTTGGCACTAAGGCCATATACAAAGAAGCATATGCAGAAATGGTGTGGCAGGGGACTTTAATGCAGGCAAATTTAAATCAGTTTTACCAAATTTTGTGCAACCAGGGAAAAGCCAGGGGTAAAAAATCCTAGACCACCTTTACTCCACACACAGAGATGCATTCAAAGCTCTCCCCCGCCCTCCATTGGGCAAATCTGAAATCCTCCTGATTCCTGCTTACAAGCAAAAACTAAAGCAGGAAGTACCAGTGGCTCAATACGGAAGTGGTCAGATGACGAGGATGCTACACTACAGGACTGTTTTGCTAGCAGAGACTGGAATATGTTCTGGGATTCATCCAATGGCATTGAGGAATACATCACCTCAGTCATCGGTTTCATCAATTAGTGCATCGATGACGTCATCCCCACAGTGACTGTACGTACATATCCCAACCAGATGCCATGGATTACAGGCAACATCCGCATCGAGCTAAAGGCTAGAGCTGCCGTTTTCAAGGGAGACTAATCCGGACTCTTATAAGAAATCCTGGTATGCCCTCAGATGAACCCTCAAACGAGCAAAGCGTCAATACAGGATTAAGATTGAATCCTACTACACTGGCTCTGACGCTCGTCGGATGTGGCAGGGTTTGAAAACTATTACGGACTACAAAGGGAAACCCAGACGCGAGCTGCCCAGAGACGCGAGCCTACCAGACGAGCTAAATGCCTTTTATGCTCGCTTCGAGGCAAGCAACACTGAAGCATGCATGAGAGCACCAGCTGTTCCAGATGACTGTGTGATAATGCTCTCGGTAGCCGATGTGAACAAAACCTTTAAACAGGTCAACATTCACAAACCCGCTGGGCCAGACGGATTACCAGGACGTGTACTCAAAGCATGCGCGGACCAACCGTCAAGTGTTTTCACTGACATTTTCAACCTCTCCCTGACCGAGTCTGTAATACTTACATGTTTCAAGCAGACCACCATAGTACCTGTGCCCAAGGAAGTGAAGGTAACCTGCCTAAATGATTACCGCCCCGTGACACTCACGTCGGTAGCCATGAAGTGCTTTGAAAGGCTGGTCATGGCTCACATCAACAGCATCCTCCTGGACACCCACTCCAATTCGCATACCACGCGAACAGATCCACAGATGACGCAATCTCAATCGCACTCCACACTGCCCTTTCCCACTTGGACAAAAGGAACACCTATGTGAGAATGCTGTTCATACAGCTCAGCGTTCAACACCATAGTGCCCACATAGCTTATCACTAAGCTAAGGACTCTGGGACTAAACACCTCCCTCTGCAACTGGATCCTAGACTTCCTGACGGGCCACACCCAGGTGGTAAGAGACGGCAACAATACGTCTGCCGCGCTGATCTTTAACACTTTGGCCCCTCAGGTGTGCACTTAGTCCCCTCCTGTATTCCCTGTTCACCCACGACTATGTGGCCAAGCACGACTCCAACGCCATCATTAAGTTTGCTGACAACCCACGACAACGATGAGATGGCCTATAGGGAGGAGGTTGGAGAACTGGCAGTATGGTGCCAGGACAACAACCTCTCCCTCAATGTGTGCAAGACAAAGAAGCTGATCGTGGACTACAGGAAAAGGCGGGCCGAACAGGCCCCTATTAACATTGAATGGGCTGTAGTGGAGTTGTTCGAGAGTTTCAAGTTCCTTGGTGTCCACATCACCAACGAACTATCATGGTCCAAACATACCAAGACAGTCGTGAAGAGGGCACAACAAAACCTTTTCCCCCTCAGGAGACTGAAAAGATTTTTGCATGGGTCTCCAGATCCTCAAAAGGTTCTACAGCTGCACCATCGAGAGCATCCTGAACGGTTGTATCACCGCCTGGTATGGCAACTACTCGGCATCTGACCGTAAGGTGCTACAGAGGGTAGTGTGAATAACCCAGTACATCACTGGGGCCAAGCTTCCTGCCATCCAGGACAGGTGTCAGAGGAAAGCCCATAAAATTGTCAGAGACTCCAGTAACCCAAGTCATAGACTGTTTCCCTGCTACCACACGGCAAGCAGTACCGGAGCACCAATTCTAGGACCAAAAGGCTCCTCAACAGCTTCTACCCTCAAGGCATTAGACTGCTGAACAATTCATCAAAATCGCCCCTTGTATCGCCCCTTGTACCCCCCTTGTACACTGTTGCTACTCGCTGTTTGTTTGTTACCTCGTCATAGTCACTTCACCCCAACCTACATGTACAGATTACCTCAACTAGCCTGTACCCCTGCACACTGACTCGGTACCGGTGCCCCCTGTATATAGCCTCGTTATTGTTATTCTTATTGTTTTACTTTTTATTGTTACTTTTTATTTGAGCCTACTTGGTAAATATTTTCGTCTTCTTGAAGTGCACTGTTGGTTAAGGGCTTGTAAGTAAGCATTTCACGGTAAAGTCTACACGTATTCAGCGCATGTGGCAAATAAAGTTTGATTTGATTTGTTTTGAAGCATAGAAATAACACACATAGAACATAGTGGGCTCACAGGTGGCACAGCGGTCTAAGGCATGGTATCTCAGTGCTAAGAGGCATCACTATAGTTTCTGGTTCAAATCCAGGCTGTATCACATCCAGCCATGATAGGGAGTCCCATAGGGCAGCACACAATTGGCCCAGCGTCATCTGGGTTTGGCTGGGTAGGTTGTCATTGTAAATAAGAATTTGTTAGTAACTGACTTGCCTAGATAAAGGAAGGTAAAACATTAAAAGAACAGATCAACTGTTTCTTAGACTTTGTTTCAATGAGAATGACAGATTTATAACTCAGGTAGGGTTGCCCCAAAAGCTACATATTGCAGCTTTTAGATTTTTTTTTGCAACAGAATCGGCTGAATGAATACACCCCAGGTAGGCAGGTCCAAAAAGTGAGTAGCACCACCCAGTGGATGTTTACCATAACAATTACTTCATTGAATTGTGAATGCATGTCACCCCATGTGTCACCCTCCATAGCTGCACCACATGACACATGTTGTTGGTGTTACTGCCCGAGATGAAATTATATTTCATTTTAATGCCCAAAGGGAAATGTAAACAATATAAATAATTAAGATATCATAAGGATCTAGAAACAATTAGAATCTGAAAACAATTAAAAGGGATGGGACTGAATGAATTATGGCTTTTAAAGCTAGAATCCTTAGTTGCTACATCCATTTTTGGACTTATAAATGAATGATACCCATTGATTCTTGAAGAATATAATGTATACATGCGTCATGAGCTTAGCTCAACTGTCATACCCCATCAGAACCATAATATATGAGCTTGTTTTACTCCAATGTTTATAAACAATGTACATGTAAACAAACACTGTATAACCTCAACACATGGTTAAAACTTGTTTATGGATTTAATGGATGGTCAGTCCTTGCCTCCATAGCTCTGTCTATGAATTTGAGAGGGGTTATATTTCTCCAGGCCCCATCCCACAGCTTTTAATAAAAAAAACCAAAACAGAGGCAGGTTTTAATACCTCTGTGTTAACGGTTCAATTAAGGACATTATTTTAATAGTATGCTAGTGTTATCAGGGGGGTGGGCGTTCCTCCTCTGGCAGTAGTGTAGACTTTTGGTGAGGAAATGATTTATGTCTGTGCAAAGGCTTGTCATACTGCTGCAGTAGAATTTGTAAGCTCATTTAGTCGGCCTTTGGATAACGTACAGTATGTCTGGAATTGAGTTCAAATGTGTCCTACCAATTTCCATGCATTGTTTCCTTTATTATTACCTGGTTAGTATGGGGAAACAATTTGATATAAAGAAACCCCTACAATGGTTCACATGCATGTGTTGTGGTTAAGTAAAGTACACAAGGAAAGGACGGGGTGAGGAAATGTCGCCAATTCAGAGTATTGATGGAGGCACGTTGCCAACAAACGTTCTAGCATGCTTTTGGAACCAACAGGGCATCGCTGGGGCAACGTGATAGAAAGGCATAGCAGAGCCCCGTGCAGCCAGGACACCGCCCTACTCAACCAATGAATGCATTCGCCAGGCCTGGGACACTGCACTAGGGCGGAGTCAGTGTTGGTTGAGGACCAATCACTGCAACACATGGGAGCAAGCACGTGTTATTTTCCGTGTTCCCTCCCAGTCATATAAAGCGAATGTGCAGTTCTCTACACATTCTGTGTAGTTATAGGCGATCCACATTGAGTTGTTTCGCTAAAGATGTCATTCTAGGTTTCTGCAATTTCAACCATTTTAAGCCTAACTTTACAGAATACATTGTTGAAGACATTAAAACAAAAAATACCACGGAGCGTACTTTTTCTTCATGGAAAAAGGTGAGAATGTCAACTTTGATCAAAACCTTGCTACCTAGCTAGCTAACTGGTAAAAAAATAACACTACTTTGCTAGCTATTTTATTAGTAGTACAAGAAATAGTTGCTACATAGCTAACTTAGCTAGCATTAAAAAAAATATATGATCAAGCTATCTGCAACAGCATTGACATTGGTTAGTGTAGCTAACATTGTTGTGGCATGCTGGCAAGAGTACTGACACGTTAAAGGGATTTATGTTGAATATCGATACACATTTCAATATACGGTCAGATGTCGAGGTACAATCTAATGTTGTTTTGGTCAATTCGTGTTCCCTAAAAGTGAGACCCATCTTTTGCCAGACTTGTGTCAGGTAGAATAAATGCATGAGCGCATGCGGGTCGTGCCATAGCCAGTGGAGTTGAGGCACGTTGCCTTCGCTGTCGTCAACACAAACATCCCCCACCGGGGTCATCCTGCCCACGTTGTCTTCTGTCGTCAACAATAATATCTCCCAACGGTGTCTTCCTGCTACTTACAGTAAACCCTCAAGACATGCCAGATAGTGAAATGGGCTGTGAAGTTAGTTTACCCTATGTCACCTGTTATCGTCGGTTAACGGTTCTTCGAAGTGATGAAATGATTTATTATGGTCAATGGAATATATGGAGAGCAAGTTTTTTGAGCCCCCCAAAAATGAATGTGAGGTTGTTGGAAAAAGGATATTTCCCCTAGCTAGCTAAATTTTTTGAATGTCTTAATAGATTGACATTAGGCTATGTACAACTTTTTGAGTATGTTTAGAGCCTAACGTGATTATTTTTGCAATTAGTTAAATCCTTACTAAGAAAGTCCTTACTTGGATGCTTATATGACCTTAGATGATTTAAAATCAAGCCATTTAGTTATGTACATTTGTAGTTTGGGTGAACACTAACTTTTACAGCAGTGTCATTATATTAATGTTTAATTGCAGATGAGATGTAACACTGTCTTTACACAGATGTATGACTCATGATGTTATGTTACTCACCACTCATAAATTGGGAATTGTTTCTTCCATCAGGTATTCTGTCAAAACCATTTCTCACACCGACTGTGCACATGAGGAAGAGCAAACTGATAAAGGTTTCACCCATCTTCTCTTCAATTGGCTTATCAGATTCATAAGCTTAGAATTTACAAAAAAAATACAATCTCAAGATCAATGAGACACAGTAGTTTATCTTCTGGCTCATTTTTACTTGACCAAACCATGACTCTATTTAAGTCTAGTAGACCCACCTAGTAGCAGTATTAGTGTCACAGTTCTTTGTTTTGACATATCATTTTTGTCAAACAGCAATAGTAAATCACTCATACTGGTTATTATGAGTGATGAGAATGCATATACCACTTCTGTAAATGACACTAGTGGAGTAGGTGTAGAAGAAAATGTGGTGGGACTGAAGGCGGGCTGCCAGTCCCCTGAGTCTGGACTGAGTCAGACTGGCAGCTCTGGTCGCTCCAATGGAAAGAGAACTCGGTCTGGGGGCAAGTCCTCCCCCAAGTCCTCAAACTCCGATGACACCGATGCCCACTCGAGTGGGAACGACTCAGCCGAAAGAGAGGTGGAAGGTCACATGGGACGTGAGACATCAACCTGCAGCAGCTCCCATAACGGGAAGGACTCTGCCATGGAGACAACAGAGAGCAAAAGGTAACACATTTAACAGAATTCATATTTGAAACACCACAACCATTTTCAGATGGTAGGAAGTAGACACCGCTTATAATACTATAAAAGTGTCTGCTCAGCGGTGGTAATAACATGTTATTTTGCCCCTGTCAGAGCCAACTCCCACAGCTCTTCCCCTCCCAACAGCTCTATGGTCTACAGCCTGCTGAGTGGCAGCTCGGAGCAGGACCACCCGTCCACCAGCGGATGCAGCAGTGACCAGCCAGCCCGGCTGCAGACCCAGAGAGAGCTGCTCAAGGCTCTGAAGGAGCTAAAGATCCGCATGCCTGCAGACCACTGGGCGAAAGGCCGCTCCAGCACCCTGGCCTCCCTGCAGTATGCTCTCAACTGTGTCAAACAAGTCCGAGGTAAGATGCTGTTTTTTGAGCCTGCCTTTTGCTAGATGTACTGTATACTGTGTGGCTTTAGCATGAAATAGCAAGCTTATTATCTATATACTATTTATACGTGTGTGTTTAGCGAATCAGGAGTATTATCACCAGTGGAGTGTGGAAGAGAGCCACGGTTGCAGTCTGGACCTCTCTGCCTTCACCACAGAGGAACTGGACAACATTACTTCTGAATACACACTCCAGAACACGGTAGGAACTAGAGCACAATCTTCATCTACTAGAACCAGACCAACAGCTCTCAAACAGACTAAAAGCTTTTAAACCCAACAAACCATTGTTCTAACCTCCCTTGTTTCTTCTCTCTCCTGTACAGGACACGTTCTCAGTGGGAGTGTCCTTCCTCTCTGGGAAGTTGGTGTACATCTCCCCCCAGGCCTCTCCCATGCTGCGCACTAAGCCTAATCGACTCCAGGGGACACTCTTCTCTGAGCTGTTGGCCCCCCAGGACGTCAGCACTTTCTACAGCAGCACTGCTCCCTGCCGCCTGCCCCCCTGGGCCTCCTGTACTGGTTCCAGTAAGTCTCCTACAGAAGTCCTTTAATTTAGCTCTGAATTCAAATGGAAATGGATGATCACATTTTTGCATGTCTATGTGATGTTAATGTACCCCCCCCCCCCCCAATCTCGCTCAGTGACCTCCCCTGTGGACTGCACCCAGGAGAAATCCATGTTCTGCCGTATCAGTAGTGGGAGGGACAGTGAGGGGGAAGTGCGGTACTACCCCTTCCGTATGACCCCTTACCAGCTAACCCTACGGGACTCCGACATGTCCCAGCCACAGCCCTGCTGCCTGCTCATCGCTGAGAAGGTGCACTCAGGATACGAAGCTCCCCGCATCCCAGCGGACAAGAGGATTTTTAACACTAGCCACACCCCCGGCTGTCTCTTTCAGGAAGTGGATGAAAGAGCTGTGCCGTTGCTAGGCTACCTGCCCCAGGACCTGGTTGGGACTCCTGTCCTCATGTACCTCCACCCTGATGACAGGCCTGTCATGGTGGCCATACACAAGAAGAGTGAGTACTCCTGTCCAACAGTCATGCCTTATATATTCTGTAAGGATTTAGAAACCAGCAAATAGATGACTGGTTATGTAGTAATAGTTTTAACATCTTTGGTTCTCCGCTCAGTTCTCCAGTCAGCGGGGCAGCCCTTTGAACACTCGCCCCTGCGTATGTGTGCCCGGAACGGGGAGTATCTCACCATAGATACCAGCTGGTCCTCCTTCGTCAACCCCTGGAGCCGCAAAGTGGCCTTCATCGTGGGTCGACACAAAGTCCGAACGTGAGTAGTCCACCTCTCTGCTACGTCAATGACCTTCACAAGCTTGCAATAGCCACATTTTAACTGAACTGTAACCTGTTTGTGTAGCTATCAAGCAGTACATATTGCATTGTTCTAAACCCCATTCCCTTGTCCTTCTCCCCTCATCTGCAGGAGTCCCCTGAACGAAGATGTGTTTACTCCTAGTATGGCGGTGGAGGTGCGGGCCATGTCTCCAGAGATCCCCAGGCTCAGTGAGCAAATCCACCGTGTGCTGGTGCAGCCTGTCCACAGTGGTGCCTCCCAGGGCTACTGCAGCTCCCATGGATCCCAGCCACACAGGCCCAGCCCGGGCTCCTCAGGCAGCAGCAGCCCCTCCATCAAGGGGATCATCCAGATGACTATCCAGAGACCAGTAAGTACTAATACAATCACAGATGTTTTACGCAGATTTTAACAAGGTACTTTATAACTTGTGGTTACAAAATAGTAACAAACAACATTATTTTAATTAGTGGAATTGACTCAGAAGAAAGTCGAGGTGTCATCGTCTAACTCTTTACCCTCTCTTATCTGTCCTACAGCAGCAGATGACATTCCAGCAGATGTGTAAGGACGTCCACATGGTGAAGACCAATGGTCAGCAGGTCTTCATCGAGTCCCGCAACCGCCCACCGCTCCGCAAACACGCCAGCGCTGGTAAACACTTGACTTTGTAGTCATATTTGTAGTAAAATGTCTTGTCACGGTGTGCTCTAAAATGTCTGGAACGTTTTCATTACAAAAGTATAACCACAAGGATCGAGATGAAAATGAAATTCTAACAGTACTTCCTTTTCCTCTTCTCAGGAGACCTCGTGACGCCAGAGAATTTAAACAAAGACTTGGGACCTATTGACGCTCTGGGGCCAACTAAAACCCTGGCCTCCGTGCAGTCAAGGAAAGATCCGTCAGCCAACTACTCCTACCAGCAGATCAACTGTCTGGACAGCATCGTACGCTACCTGGAGAGCTGTAACGTCCCCAACACAGTGAAGAGGAAATGTGGCTCCTCCTCCTGCACCACATCATCAACGTCAGACGATGACAAGCAGAGGGAGTTGTCTGGAACAGCTAAAGGTATACAATACAGATCCTATTGAAATCCTATTATGTATTTTTATGCCTCTTTTAAGGTCTGCAGGTATTTTGGACCAAATATCTGTGTTTCCCTACAGATCTCGAAGGGTCACAGGGTAAGGAAGGGTCTAAAGGAGGGCCACAGATGAGTCCTCTGGCGCTGCACTGCAAGGCTGAGAGTGTGGTCTCTCTCACGTCCCAATGCAGCTTCAGCAGCACCATCGTCCATGTAGGGGACAAGAAGCCCCCAGAGTCAGGTAGGACACATCCCTGTTATCTGACTGGCTGTCTGACTGGCTGTTATTTACCTCTCTCTGTCTCTTCTCTCTAGTCTCAAATATATTGTCAACCTTATTCCCTGCAGATATTATCATGATGATGGAGGAGACACCACCCACCACCACCGCCCCAGCCATTAACAACGCCATCACCACGGCAGTGACCCCCTGTCCCTCAACCTTTCCCAGCCCAGCAACACCCAGCCCTGCCCAGCCTGAGAGGGATAGCCGCAGGTCGGCTGGCTGCTCAGGCAGCCTGGGTCTGACCAAGGAGGTGCTGTCTGCCCACACCCAGCAGGAGGAACAGGTGTTCCTGAGCCGGTTCAGGGACCTGGGACAGCTCCGCATGCTGGACCCCGGTCCTCCTCTGAGAGGACACACCACCACACCCAAAGGTAAGATGGACACTTCAAGTGGAGATTTAGTTTCTATTGTGTCTGAAAGATGATGTGGATGAGAATCCATTGTTTTTCCATGCAGCTCACCCGTGTGTGTGTGTGTGTGTGTGTGTGTGTGTGTGTGTGTGTGTGTGTGTGTGTGTGTGTGTGTGTGTGTGTGTGTGTGTGTGTGTGTGTGTGTGTGTGTGTGTGTGTCAGGAGTGCACACCTCGAAGGACTACCCAGCAGGTGGTAACGGACGGAGGAGGGGCCGGGGGGCCAAGAAGCCGAAGCACCAGCAGGAGGGCTCCCAGCATGGGGGCCGCCCCAAGACAGGCTCAGGGATGAACAGAAGTTCCAGAAGGGAAGGGCAGGGGCACCAAGGCCCCATGTTCCCCATGGGTCAACCCCTAATGAGACAGGGACCCCTGACCTCGTCCTCTTCCTGGCCCACCTCTGTGGCCAGCCTCCCTCCTGCCGTGTCCCAGTACCCTCCAGGAGTCCTGCCCTTCTTCCCCCTCTACCCCAACGTGCAACAACAACAACTCCTGGCCCACACCGGGGTGAACCCTAATGCCATGCAGATGGGTTACCCCAGCCCCCAGCCAGGCTTCCAGTACCCCCTGCATGCCAATCAGATTTCCATGCCAATGGCTCCCCCGATGATGGTTGTTCTGCCCAACTACATGTTCCCTCAACTCAATGGAGGTGTACCACAGCTCAACCAGCTCAATACAGCCATGCCTCAGTATAACACAGCCATGCCTCACCTTAACCCCAGTATCCCTGGTATGGCACAACTTAACCAGGCACTACCGCAGTTCAACCAGGCTATCCCACTACCACAACTCAATCCTGTCTTAGCTCAATTCAACCCTTCTGTGACGCAGATGAATGGCATGCCTCTAGCTCAACACAACCCGTCACAGGTCAATCCTGCATTACAGGTCAATCCTGCTTTGTCGATGATCCCACAACATTTTCACAATCCCAACCCAACATTACCTTTCCCAAATCCCATTCCGGTGCCCGGGCTTCCTTGCTTTGCCTTACCCAGGATTGATCCCACTTTTGTCCCACGTGGCAACTCCCGCTCCAGCACCCCTCAGTCCACATGCCAATCCCCCCTGGAGGGGACCAACTCACCCCTCTTCCAGTCACGATGCTCCTCCCCCCTCAACTTGCTGCAGCTGGAGGAGTTGCCAGGCAACAGGCAGGAGGGCATGTCAACAGGGGCGCAGCAGACCCCACCCCCACCTGGCTCGTCGTCTCAGGTCGGAGGTCAAGGCTCTGTTAACCGCAACAGCAACATGAAGGGTGATGCCAAAGAGTACGATAATGTGGGTTTTAAACTATTCAAACAA
Source organism: Oncorhynchus mykiss (assembly GCF_057628025.1). Classification (NCBI taxonomy): domain Eukaryota; kingdom Metazoa; phylum Chordata; class Actinopteri; order Salmoniformes; family Salmonidae; genus Oncorhynchus; species Oncorhynchus mykiss. The sequence continues at coordinate 19,715,617 of NC_143050.1, forward strand.
AATGTAATTCTGAAAAGGTTTTGAGTCTAGTGAGTTCTTGTCATTAACCGCTGTCTCTCCTGTGTTCCCTTCCTCCAGGCTGATGTTGATAACCAGGACACCATGTCCACCTCCAGTGACCTGCTGGACCTGCTGCTGCAAGAGGACGCCTGCTCAGGCACCGGCTCGGCTGCCTCTGGCTTCGGGTCCTCTGGCTCCGGGTCCTCTGGCTCCGGGTCCTCTGGCTCTAATGGATGCAGCACCTCAGGGAGTGACACGAGTGAGTTTAACCTCTACAGGATCGGTCAGTCCCCCGCGGGACGGTTGAGCTAACGTAGGCTAATGTGATTAGCATGAGGTTGTAAGTAACAAGAACATTTCCCAGGACATAGACATCTGATGTTGTCAGAAAGCTTCAATTCTTGTTAATCTAACTGCACTGTCTGATTTACAGTAGCTATTACAGTGAAATAATAACATGCTATTGTTTGAGGAGAGTGCACAATTATGAATTTGAGAATGTATTTATTAACCAATTAGGCACATTTGGGCAGCCTTGATACACAATTTTGAATAGAAATGCAAAGGTTCATTGGATTGGACACTTTGCACATACACTGCTGCTATCTAGTGGCCAAAATCGAAATTGCGCCTGGGCTGGCATAATACATTATGGCCTTTCTCTTGCATTTCAAAGGTGATGGTACAAAGAAAAAAAAATGTTTATTTTTGTATTATCTTTTACCAGATCTAATGTGTTATATTCTCCTACATTATTTGAAAATGTCCACAAACTTTTTAGTGTTTCCTTTCAAATGGTATCAAGAATATGCATATCCTTGCTTCAGGGCCTGAGATACAGGCAGTTAGATTTGGGTATGTCATTTTCAGTGAAAATTGATCCTTAAAGAGGTTTTAACACCGGACAGATTTTTTTTTCTTAGCACTGTGATGGTCAAGGATATTTGTATATAATGACTGATAGTTTCAGAACATAACTGAACATGTTTCTTTTTCAACCACAGGAAGCAGCAACACCAGCAAGTACTTTGGCAGCGTTGACTCATCGGAGAACGACCATAAGCAGGCAGCAGGCGGGGCTGAAGAGGCCCAGCTCATGAAGTATGTCCTTCAGAACCCTGTCTGGCTCCTCATGGCCAACACAGATGACAAGGTTATGATGACGTACCAAATGCCCACCAGGTAAGAAATTGTCTTTAGTCATGGCAATTGTAGTCATAACCTTAACCCGTCATGATTAGTAATTAATGCTACAGCTATTTAATTGTATTTATGATTGATGTGCATGGAATGCAAGTAGTATATTTGTATATTATTTATTAATGCAGACTGAAAAATAGAAGCTCTCCACACACCATTATGCTGTTAATACAACATTTTAGACTATGGCTTATCTATGGACATGTGTATGATTTTACAGGGACAGGGAGACTGTTCTAAGGCAAGATCGTATGGTACTGAGGGCGGTGCAGAAACGGCAGCCGCACTTCACTGAGGAGCAGAAGAGAGAGCTGATCCAGGTCCACCCCTGGATGGGCACCGGACGCCTGCCACAGGCCATCAACAACCCTGTAAGTCAGCACACAGACACATACTGGAGCTAGTAGCTACACCCTGTCTCTCTGACCCCAAAGATTCACAGGAATCAGTATAGATGACAGTGGAGAGGAATAGAAAAAATAATGTACTTGTTAAAGATGTGTTTATTCATCTCTTGTCCCTTTGCTTGTGTTTAGACTTGTACCGGGTGCGGTTCTCCTCCAGCTACCTCCGCCCCCCGGACCTTTGATGTGGAGCTGCAGGACATGGATCTGACTGGGGTCCTCCAGCTACAGGAAGAGGCTACCGCACACACAGAGACACATGTTACCATGGCAACAGACACTTCCATCTCTCCACCACAAGCCCCCCAGACAGAGACTAAGGGGGGTGAGGCTGAGAGGCAAGGGGAGCAGGAAGGAAACTGTAAGGACACCAGAGTGAAGGAGTTGGAGGTAACATCCTCATCATCTGTAACAGAGAAAGGGGACTCTGTGGCTGTAAACGGCAACTGAGAACTTCTATATGGCCAATGACTCTAAACCACAATGCATTGGGACAAACGGGGGCCAAGCTCACGGTCAATGTGTTGTGTTGGAACAAAGAAGTGAAAATAAGGAGTCAAAGAATACCTGTTCCTGTCTAAACACATGGAGAATGTAGCTCAATGTATATTGCATCTAAGAAGGTGTAAATATTTGATGTATTTCAAATGGAAATTGGAAAGAGAAGCCCTTGGTAAATATTTAATTGGCATGTTTGGTGCCTGGTCCGCTGGACTGAAGACATGTTCCATTTGTAATTCACTGCTTTGGGGTTTTTCTCCCCTGTAGTGACAATTTGGTAGTTTACAAGTTATTGCGTGTATCAACGCAATGTAATTTAATAGTCCAATGTCCATATTGGAAAATTATGTCAAATCAGTCATAAAAAAAATGAAATCCAAAATTCATGTTGAAAAATATATTTGGTAGAATTCTTTTTAATATTTTCAAAGTAATTTCAGTTATTGTACAGTGTGTTTATTACAGTAAGAGCAGGCATACTACAGTTTTTGTGGGCTGTAATGTAATGTTCTGAATGGTTCATTTTATTGTAATATAATTTTACACTGCAATGCTTGTAACAAGAAGTCACGTTTTAAGCATTATTGGGCAAACATCCTGACTATTTTGTCT